>NW_026852459.1:0-232454 GCF_026571515.1 Ruditapes philippinarum
AATAAAACATTCCAATCATTTTACGTCTATTCGTTTTTGTGCATTGATCCCTGACCTGTATAATTCTTATCATCAGATTAGTGGATACAATAAGAATTTCACCACAAACATGTTTGTTAACAAAGAGTACTTATCAATGCTTCTGGTTAAAATCTATTGTTATCAAATAAAAGGTCAGAGTAGGGATCTATCAATGGACCTTTCCGGTTTTTCGTAGCGGAACAATTAGCCACACCTTTTCCATTCATTGCTAAGTCAACTGCTCACAAACAGTATCACAAACATAAATTAGTGTCTATCCCGTTAAAAAAACAGTTAGGGCATAATTCCTGTTCTGCAATTTTGAAAACTTTATAAGAAATATCTATGTTTTAGTAACCTGTATTTTTTTTTTAAAGATTATGTTGATTTCTGTATTATAAGCCAACGATGAACTTCAATTTATTGCTGTTGTGTTTGTGTATTACGGATCGTTAGCTATGACAGAGTGGATGAATGTATGTCATTTGTAAGGTATCATCGTCGTATATAAATAGTAATGTTACATCTTGACTTCAAATAGATATCTAGAAAGATGTCTAAAACAGTAGACTACCCAATAAACAAACACGGGTTTTCTTTAAAATATGAAATAAAACACTTGTAGTAATGCCATTTACTTTTAACAATTAAATAAAGTACAACTGCTAAGCCAATCAGAACGTCCTCGGCTATTATCTTATCTATAATAACCTCTAATGAAATCATTTATGTATTTTTTATGACATTCACTCTCTATCTTTGCATATCGTGGCTAATTCCTTAAGAAAGAATGTTAAAATCGCTAAAAAGACACTTAAAAAATTACACTGTAGTTGCCTTGACTGGGATTTGAACACAAAACATCTCACTTCCTAAACGAGCATGTTACCCCTGGACCACGGGGAAGTTATAAGAAAAAAGTCTGAAACAAACCAAATGATTTCTATAAGGGTTCGTAATCCTTATTAATTTCGAAACATTTTGTTCACGGTAAACCGGGTCGGTAAACCTGTTGTTTAACACTGATGTAAATAATTTTGCGAAAATCTTCCGACATGCATATAATATTTCACTACTCACTACTGATTGCGTTATAATTCCTTGGATACTTGTAACAAAATAAAAATATTTCCTTCTTTTACATCGCTAGTTTTAAGCTGTTTTGAGCATGGTGGACAGGACAGACGGTGATGTTCAGATCCCCCACTCAGAAAGGAAATTACTACACTCAAGGTCCTGGTCTTCAATTACTTCATTTGCTTACTTGGAGTAAAGGTGCCGGAAACAATAGTATGGTATCACAAAAAGCACAGACTGTGATAAAAGTCAAACCAAAAAAAGATACTATAAACTGAATTCATAGATTATATAAAAGAAATTTATTAATTCTTTAAGTTTATACAACATGTATACATGTAGTTAACATAAAAAAAAGATACTGAGTATTAAATTTTGATATATAGCATATTAACACACATAAAGTGCATTATGCCATATAAATTTCAACTTAGTGCTTAAATACTTTCTGATGCACTCAGTTAGCAAACATGATTTACTAATCTTTGGATTCCCACACTCCTCTCCACCTAGCTCCAATGAGATCCACTTGGTTGACCATAACATGTACCATACCTCATATTGTTTGTTTACAGTTTGGAATGAAAAAATGAAAGTTTATTCTAGATATTATAAAGCTTTTATTAAATTTCACAAGGCTTTCAACACATCAACAATGTAATTGTCATTTTATTTTTTGAAAATGTGTTGGACTGCTGGTCTGATGCATGTAGATGCTGTGTTGGCATATAGCGATTCCCCTCTTTTGTGTGTGTGTGCATGCATGCGTGCATATGTGTGTGTTTTATACATTATATAGTAACATCTTTTGAAAACATCTTGTCCAATTTCAACCAAACTTGACAGGGTTGTTCCATGAGTAAAGGGCTTCAAAAGTTGTTCAAAGACTTAAATGAGGCCTAGAGCATAGATATTTTGCAAAAGGCAATATTGTCTGGTAGACATTCACAAGATTTTCACATTATACCCTGGGGGTCAAATTAGCCCTGCACTAGGGTTCATAGATTTTCCTGATATGACTGTAGTTAAAACTTAAAATCTTCTCCTCTGAATTGACAAAGACTTAGTAGAGGTTAGATATTTGTCATGAAACATTTGGTAGTTAACCTCTACCAAGATTATTCACGTTACAGACCAAGGGTCAAAGTTAGCCTCACCCCTGGGGTCATATATTAAGGTTTTCCTTATATGTATATAGCAAAAACTTTTTAAAAAATTTTTTTTATCAGAAGGTTTAAGGCTTAGAGCTTAGATACTTGGTAAATAATATCATCAGTACGTCCTTTACCAAAGTTGTTCAAATGTTGCCCCTAGTGAAATAGCACCAGGGTGTCATGGGTTTTCCTTAAATGTATAAACATGTATAGAAAAAAAACTTAAAAAATATTCTCCTCTGGATGACAAAGGTTAGATGTTTGATATTTGGCATGAAACCTTTACCTGTGTAGTAAACCTCTATCACTATTGTTCAAATTATAGCCCTGGGGTCATATGGCTCTGCTAAGGAGTCTTTTAAGGTTTTCATTATATGGTATGTATGTAGTAAAAAACTTTAAAAAAAAATTGTCTGAAGGTACAAGGTTTACCAGGCACCATGGTGTCTTAGGATTTCCTTAAATGTATATACATGTATAGAAAAAAACTTAAACAGTATTCTCCTCTGAATTGACAAGGACTAGAGGTAAGATATTTGGCATGAAACATTGTGTAGTCGACCTCTACCAAGATTGTTTTAATTTTAGCCCTGGGATAAAATTTGCCTTGTGGGGGGGGGGTCATTAATTTTCATAATGTTCTTGTGGTAAAAAATTAAGAATGTACCAGGCTAGAGCTTAAGGGCTTTGATGCCTAAATTTTGTCATGTACAAATGCTTTTATTTTGAATCAATAATTGCACTATGGAGTGCATTTATTCCAATGAATGCGTTTTGCATGTAAACAAAAATGTTCACCTAACTTTTAAGTCTTGCTGAATGATTCAATACCACATTTTTGTAGACTACAAACCTGCATGTTGGTCTTGTTTTTAAAGTAATAGATAAAAACACTGAAGACTCTATTTTACTATTTCAGCATTGCATACTGCAGATAATAAACCGGTCTTTGCAAACTGATTTCTGTATTGCTCTTCAGTTTCGCAAACCATATAGTCTTGCCTGGAAAAACACAGCACTAGTCTGTAGGAACAACACCTCTTTCTTGTCCTATTAATAACTTGAGAAGAAATAAGCCTATATTTGTGTTCGAAATTGACTGTAACCAGAAGATGACTTCTATTGAGTTCAGTAGATTAAAATCACATGGTCTTGATGTCAAGCAATGTATACCTCAGTACTTGCAGTGCTTTGATTGTTGTTAAGATTGTCGGGAAGCGCTGTTCTAAATATTGACTGTCAGCATTATTTTCCTGATCTGCGATCAGAAAATACAAAAAACCGGTCAGATACGAAATGTTAACATGCATTAAATGTAGTGAAATCGGTCACTTAAAACGCATGCGTCAAAGTGGCCTACAGGGAGCCGACAATGACAGTAATCGACAATACAATACAAAATTATACAATACAAAATAATACATTACTATACAATTTACAATACTGCATCTGAGACACTGTATTGCTAATAAAGCAAGATAAAACGAAAGCTTAAACGATAAAACGATGGGGGACTTTTGAATCCTTTAGAGTTAAGTAAATATACGCGTTATGGGGATTATTTACAGTTTAAGTGTACGCTTCAAAAATATGTTTCAGGTGAACGTATACAGATTAGTTCCATATGGATAACGATAACGTATTTTTTCAAGTATAAACGATTACATGATCTAAAGAGTAACGAACACGAATTGAATGAAAGGTTGATATATTCAGCCGAATTCTGAATAGGTATCTAGAAAATATGCTGCGTAATTCATATACAGTTATACAAGTTGAATTTTTCCTGTTACTTTCATTCTTTAAAACACAAACAAAAAAGTATAATCGCTGCCATGCAATAATAAATTCCTTTTAAATTCATACAAATATGTGCACGTGTTGTTAATGCCCTGTCTAAATACGGAGACGAATGACAAAAAGAAGAATTGTTAAAGCGACATATATCAGCAGTTTAACACCGATCCAATACGATTGAGCAAAATAACGACATAATTCGTTACATGTGGTGAAAGTATTCACAGACCCAAAAGAAGTTCAAACGATACAGTTTTAACATTGTGATAAAACAGAGTTTCACATGTACAGTAGTGGAAGCTTAACGGAAAGCTTAAATAGTTATACAAAGCTTTTACCACTTTAGTCTTTTCAAGATATAGAATAGAATGATAACCGGTCAGATACGATTTAATAGCGGTCTACAAGGAGCCCGTCAATGACAGTAAATGACAACACCGCACACTACAATGCAATACAATGCTTTATATCACCGTTACGAACAAACGATTTAAATACGCGGACTTACGTTTTGTTAACGGTAAAAGGATAGTAAATTATTTCAATCGCATTTCAATCGGATTTCGTCTAGTCGTTTCTGTGCCCATTATCATAGTGGAAATCATATAGCGACTTGAAAGTTCTACAGTTCTAAAGTTCTACCATATTGTGCATACGGTTTAAGACCATGAAATAGTGTCCTATTACGATAATTAGCTAGTTAAGTATCCGATCTATAAACCAAGATCTATATTTTACAACTTTACATTAAATCAGTGATGGATAACCTTATGCCAATAAAATGTCATAGTCACAAACAAAAGGTTTAAGCCAGACTGTGAAGTATTGTTGTTTATTTAACATCAGATTTTTAATCGTACCTCTCTTACGTTTCAGTTTTATAGTCATGCAAATATAATTTGTAACTCCATCTTCTTTACAAGGAAAGATGATACATTCTTTGCATGTGTCATATGAATAAATGTGTCATTTTCAGAATCAGTATTTTTCTCATTTATCTCGATAAATAGACATTTCATAAAGTATTATTACGTCTAACATTCTTATAGGAGAAAGAGAAATGCAAATCTCATCAAGTGTCTTACTTTCAAAGAAAAATAGACATGCTAGCATATGTTACATATTTGAATATCTTTAATAAAGGCATCTTTTACAGATTATGTATAATTATATAAAGTATTATTGACTTCCGTTTTCTGTAGGGATTCTTATTTTCTCCTTTTAACTTAAAGAGCGTGTAGATCAACTACTACAATGTACATGAAATACACTAAATCAAACTATCCTCAAACATGTTCCGTTGTCTTTTTCATTTGAGACTATCGTCATGCTTACTGCGCTGGCGTTAAACGTTTAGATGAATTGTTTATACGTGCGCTTTGGTTAAAATATAAAGATAAAAGAGTGCAGAGGTAAATTTGTTACTAGACACTAGTTGTTAGAAACGATAACACAATAGAACACAACAAGATACAATTCCATTACAGTACATAACGGCATTTACATATTGATTGTACATGTACTTCAAGCAGTCAGATATACGGTTGAGCAAGATACAATTATTTAAATCATGATACAATGCTTCATAAAGACGATGCAAAGATAACTAAATAAAGAATACGAGTAAGCATTATTCATGTCCATATATTAGCATTATTCATGTCCATATATGCAAGTAGAATATAAACATAAACTTCAGCTGCTACTATTTATCGGATAGACATCAGCTATCTTAAAAACAAATGGCCTGTTAAAATACCATGTCCTTTTGGAGTTCATGTATACATGTATATGTACACAGGCTTATTGCCTTAATAGAGGGAATAATTATAAGAAGACAATCTTTTAAGTGAGTTAGCAGATTTTCAAAACCGAGATACAAGTGAGCTAGTTAGATACAATAACATTTTCACAACTAGACATACATCACGGTAACATCATATCATCAGTCATGGTTCCAGACGGTCACAGTTTGAACATTAGTGGTTGTGTCACTATACACAACGAAACCGGTGTTTAACTGCCAATATACACTAGTTAGATTCGAGACTCGTTAGATTCAGTTGTTGTTTTTTTCTTCTACCTCTATAAGATAGTTTTCACAACCTATTGCCTTCGTGGTCAATTTCTACGCATCAAAACTCCAAACCGGTGTTAAATAGCCGATAAACACCGCTGAAACAATGTATTATTTCTTAATCATAACCTTGTCTACGCAGCTACTATGACAGGGACGGACATCGATTAAACAGACCAGTATTACAGTTTCATTTTTACAAAGCTTCGGAAAGACATCTTATAATTCAATTTTTTATAGGTTAAGATACATTTCAATCTGATTATTTTCTAGTAGTTTTATGCCATTTATATTATTGGCAAACTTGAGTGTTCTACATTTAAAATTATAATTTAAACACGGTTTTAAGTCGACGGAATAATGTTCTGTTATAAGAAACTGTTTTAATTTCCCTTTTTTAAAAACTACATAAATGTGTATCAACATTTTAATAAAAGCAACATATCTGTTAAACATTCTCTGAATGTACATGTATTTGCAAATTGGCTGAACTGAATGCGTCCATTTTCTTTATGTTTCCTTACTTACAAATTAGTAATATCATTTACGTCACCAGCGAAAAATGGACGCTCGCCTTTACCTTATTTATTCTAGTACAGAATATGTATAGTATTTTACTTTGTTGATATGATAAAACAGGCTGATATTTTTAATGATTTTAGTATTTTTTTTCATTTTAAGGACTTTATTACTTATACTGGTATAAAGCGTGTATAACGCTTTAGTTTGATAAGAAAACGAAGTCATATTTTTAATGTTTTTTTTCTGCTTTTTTAAAATCACATTATTTATAATTGTATAAAATGTGTATAATGCTTTAGTTTGTTGAGAAAACGAAGTGATATTTATTATCATTATTTTTTTTTCAGGACTACATCATTTATACAAGCATAGAATATGTATACTAGTAATTCTTCATTTGTAGCTATAACATGCGTTCGAGCAGTCAGTATTTTCAAATTAAATTAAATTCTAGCCGGGATTTACTAAGTGTATACGCATACTTTATTATTTGGCCATTTCTTTTCTTTACGTCACTCAACTATTGTATTTAAGAATGTAATGGCGGTGATAGATTGATAGAATATCGGAAATTTGATTGTTTTGTTTGTTTGTTCTTCTTCTTATTTACTGATAAACTGATTGTTTACTAGTACAGTAAATTTCATCGAAGGTATGCAGATTTAATAGAAACACTCCATTAGAAATAAGATCAACTCCACTTGAAATAAGAAAGAACACACATACACACAAACACAAATAGAGTAAGCATTTTTAATCACGGAAAGAGGAAACAAACATAAATCGTCATTTTTACAAATATACAAGTACAAGATATGTTTATTACAAAAACAGATAAAAGAGTGAACCTTTCACACTATATTAGTTAGCTGTTACGATAGCTGTTCAAATGTTGACACTGTTATAACATAACATCTAATCTCTCTTGAAACTGGCATATTGAAAATGCGTGTACAAAAAATAAATAATAAAAAAGTGAAATAAAAATGTAACAAAGTTATAATAATTTACATTATCATTATAATTATTATATACAAAATATTGTACGCGTACAATTTTTTTTTAAAATGCCACATATATACTGACCTCGTTTCTTCAAGTCATAACATAATATAAATAGGTTTAACCACTTTATGCTAATGCTTTCTGGCAGTTAATAAATTTTATAAAAATGCCCTTCTTTCATTCAAACATATCACTTTTGTTTTCCCTGCATTCATACAAGTTCGTCCTTGCCGTGACTATTCCCATCACTGTACAAAATCATAAATAAAACACAGTTTGTGAGTAACAGAAAAATATATCATCCCGAAGAAAATACTATTTACCCGAAGAATTAGCTAACATTGTTTTCCAAGCGATGTTAATCACAAACTGCGTGTTATTTATTTTATTACCCCGAACTTCATTGGGACACTCTTTCTATAGGTTTTTAAATTTCAGATTTTTACTGATAAAATAGACTGTTAACTATGTAACAACACAATATTTTTACTCACTTGGTACACTTGAAGCAAAAGTAAGAACAGCTGCCACATTAACAATACAGAATTAGTGAGGGGAAATAATACGATGTTTTTCCAGTTACTGTCACGGCATTGTATTCTAACATCAAAATTGCGCGGTAGTATACTATTTTAAGAAATAATTTGATGAAATGAAAAAGAGGTCTCTATCGACTGGCAATCCTGTTTTTCTGCTCTCTCGTCAATGGTAAAGCGTCGACACGACACTATGGCAAAATGCCTGAACAAGTCGTGTTCAGTGAAATCTAGGTCATTTTATTGCTTTTTTTCTCCGCTAATGAGTAACACACTAGCATTGAGCCGCTACCCGAGCAACGGCTTCCAGCAATTACTTTATCTCATAATAATGATAATAATAATCTTCATCATAATCATAATAATAATAACCGTTGTTATTATTATAATGACAGACATTCTGCCGCCTATTTTGAGTATCGAGATATATTTCGATACATACTTGATAAACCCAAAGGAATCTCCCTCCAATAAGACGCCATCTTTTATCTTATAAAAATAACTCGAATGGCTAACCGCCATCTTTAATTCAATTTAAAAAGATTCATAAAGGCTACTATAACATGCTCGTTTTCGTACAATCCAGTTAGAATAAGCGTCAAAATATCTCTTTTCAGAATCAAAAAAGTAAAGCTGACTTATCATTAGTGTTGAATAAATGAATGTTTAGACCGGCTGCTAAGCAATTTGTGAACCGGTCTGTTGGTACTGTACGTGTCCTGAGACTCCGGGAATGAAACTATTTCTTTTCTGCTTATTTTAAATCTGCCTTCTCGGTCTACCTCTCTCTTCAGCCGCCGGGGTCCGCTGAAACTCGCCGGATGTGATGGATCCGTGTAGATCCGCTCGAGATACTCGAACTAGGTTTCAGTTCCGCCATTACTGTCCCTCATCCCTAAGGGTTGGTCCGAATGTCGCTTTGGCTTTTCTGTACTTAAGTCCGGGACTCGACAGCACGTAGCCGACGGCCGAGCTGAGTAGAGCAATCCAGAGTTCTTGATTTGACCCGGAATTGATCGAAAGATTGACCGCAGACACGATTATTATTCCGTATATGGCGACTATTTGAGCGATGAAAGTAACGCGGTTCTTAGGCAGCCTCGCAGTCGCTAGAGACCGCCCGGCCGCCCTGAAGGTCACTTTCCTCACAGATTTTAAAAGGTTCCCGTTCTGGTGAAATTTCTCCAGTCTTGCTCAAAGATATAGACACGCTGTCGGCGGTAGCCATTTCCAATTTAATGGTGGTCAGTAAAAACTGACCCGTTTATAATAATAATAATAATGTTTATTGAGAAAACATTTCAATACACACACATACTGCCTATAATCACTCATTCATGCATCACTCTCCCCATTGGTTGCCAGGTAAACTATCCGCCATCTTTGTTTTTCACTACGGAACTAGCCGCCATCTTTATTTTTAATTATGCAAATATCCGCCATCTTTATTTTTAATTAAACATCTTTTAAAAGGACACTTTGCCTTTCAAGTGCCATTGAAAACCACTTCAAAAGGATATTCTACCTTTCAAGTACATTGGCAGACCACTTCAAAAGGATATTCTACCTCTCAAGTACACTCGAAGACCACTTCAAAAGATTAACATTACGTCATAATCCCCAAACCTAAACTGCTCCTGCTCACAACTCTCTCTCGCCACCCGAATGACACTACTGATACCGTCAATCATGATAAGTAAAGCTGTTTCAGACTAAATTCCTAGTATATGTGGTGTCCCTCAGGGCAGTTTCTTCAGAGCCTCGTAAACAGTTACCCTCGAGCTAGATATTCCGGCCTATACCGGCAGACAGTGTCTTATATCCTATATAGTTACAAAATTTGTTTATTGGAAAAAATAAAGAAACAATTTTGTCCTACCCCTTTACAGTGTCACTTTGATTTTTCCTTATCTTCTTGGTATGAAGGATTGAGTACTACAGTGATGTAATTGATACATTGATCTTTCTCACGCAAAACAAATACTATTTGAAATATAAAATATATGTAATTGAAAAATGAAGTTTAAGGTAGAACGCGACACTTTGCGAACTTTCGAGTAGCGTCTTGAAAATTGGCATGCAGAAAGTTGACCATATTTCTGATTAGATTCCGTTGATTTTATTCCAATAGTTTCATTCAATTTTTGTACACACGACGTCAAAGTTGGCCATCAAAGCCCGTTTTTGATGTCGTTGCGTATCCTTGGCAACTGTTACAGATATCACAACGCAATAGGCGGACAAAATATCTTAAATTCTACAGCATTCGCAGTGTTGCGTTCTACCTTAAACCTAACCACGGTAAATATGTACCGACTGAAAAGAGAACAGTGCAGGCAATGATCTGTGCCGATTAATTTTGGTCTGCAATGATCGCAAAAGTATGTTTTACTGCCAGCAGGCTAAGAATTTATAATACAGAGCTCCTATCTTTTGTTTTGGCATGTCAAATTCAGTACTTAGGCGTTATATACCTTTTTTGAAGATACCAGTTGCCCTTTCTCTGGTTAATGAACGGTTCTAAGGTTGACTACCAACCCAGGGTCTGACTACTAACCCAGGGTTTAACTACCAATCAAGGGGTTAACTAGAATATTACTAATCCAGGATTGACAATAAATCCAGGGCTCCGTACCAATCCAGGGTTGACATCTAGTCGGATTCCTGATCTATTTCAAATCCAAATGACAGACTACAATCAGTGGAAAGTACTTTACTGGAAAATCTTTTATTTATAACCACAAAATAGTTGCTTAAAACCATTATTAAATATCTTAATAAAACCAAAGACTTATTCAAAGTTTTGGGCAGAATAGCTGTACACAGTTTTAAACATCAATGTTCACCTACATACCATTTCTTTTTCTGAATAAATTTGCATGATCTTAATCAGACAGTCTAAACGAACAAAAAACAACAAAGTCTCTATATCTTTTTGTGAATCCATACACAATGTTCTTTATTTTAATTTTCATGGTTTTTGAATAAGCTTTTAACAAGCAAAAGTGACTAACACTTATACAATGACAAAAATCACAACTCACAAAAGGCTTTAACATTTTAACATAATAAACAAAAATATATCTTTAACCTGTAACAGCCTCCACTATTGATTAAATAAATGGTCTGTTTCAAAATTTCTGATTGGTTCAGTAGACTGTTACTTAAATAGTATCTAACAAATCATTAAGCTTGAATAAAATGTAAATATGGTTTTTGGTCATTTTTCTACTATATAAAACCGATTCAATATGAAAAACAAAAATTGGATGATTTAAGGGTAAACCATGCTCCCTATTCCAAAAGCTCTCCTTATACACAAGTCTAATGTTCCTGGTATTTAAAATTATAATATGTTGTAGAATCATTGTTAATCCTAGCCTACTAGTGTTCAACAAAATATTCAACTTTTGATTAAATTAATTTATGACACAATACAAGCTGAAATCAAAACATCGTTTTGATTTGAATCCATTTCGTTTCTTTATAATTAAATTTCACTAAAATCTAGCCAAACAATTTTTTACAAATGCTTACTTGGAGATAAACTTTAGGTAACAATTTAGGTACAATGTATTTCAAGACCTGCACTAAATTATCAAATGTAAATTAATGTCAATTAAGTATAACTGTCAATAATGGTTTAATGCTCTATATGACAATTTGACAAAACTATCACAATAACTGCAAATTATAATATTTAACTAGTTGAAATATACATATAAATGTATACATGCGTACTACATTTTTGAGCAAAGAAACTTTCATCAATTCCAATTCCCTAATTGGTTTTTTTCTCTGAAAACTTTAAAAATATTTATTAAATTTGTATCACTCATATTTTTTGCATTTAAAAAGCTCTTCAGTTGATAGGAAAGCAACGAATTTGTGAATAATTAAACTACCTTTGATTAAATGAAAAACATTTAAGCCATTAAATAATAAACCAGTCTCAAAAATGGCACTTTATCATTGGTCAATGTTAATTATTGGTCAATCAATATTAAAACAATCAATCAAATCTTAGAAATGCGAGATTTGTCCCCAAACTCTAGTTCATTCTATATTAAAGAATGTTTTTATTGAGAACAGTCTATTTGTTATTTACAAAGAGTAAAGTGAATAACTTTAGTTACATACAGATGAATAATAAGTTTTGTGGATCAATTAGTTCTGAAAACATATCTTTAAAGTTAATATTTCTTACTTTCTCAAAATCTATGAAGCCATGTGTAAATTGAAGCTATTTTGTCACAGGCCGAAAAATGTCTTAAACCTGACGTCAAAACAAGGTTGTTTTACATATACAACAATGAACATGAAAATATAAATATTAGTATTCAATAAAACGTTTTATACTAAATGCTATATATATGTTATAATAAATGGAGTATTACAATCTTGGTTCTATTTCATTGGTTATATTTAGTACCGGTAATCAAATTAAAATCTGATTTTTATTTATAAATATAAAAATTACCTCTTCACAAATTCTCCTTGCAAGTTGGTCACATCATTAAACTTGAAACAAATATTTGCCAAATATTTCACCACAAAAACAGGCACTTAAAACACCACCTTTGGTCCTAATATTTACATATAGAAAAATACTATTTGTTCTACATTTAGTCAATATAAAAATAGGCCATCAAAGTATCAAGTAATCTGTATCATGTAAACGAGTAAAATATAGAAATATACATCAGCAACATTAATACCAGAACAAAGGACATAAGTTCCTATAATAGGAAAGAAGAATGCAAAAAGGATAAGAATTTTTTCATAACATTGTGTTTTATCATATAAATTAGCATCAGTTGCCATACTATAGTAATGTCGGACTTGTTTTAAAACAAACAAAAAACACTATAAAATACAGTGTAAAATAGAAAGAAAAATTTTTTTTATCTGATCTCTTTCCTCTCTGTCAATGTGTTATAAAATATGTTCATAATTTTTCCCTTCTCAGTGAGACACAGTCTATATTTACTCTATAATCCTCTATATCTAATCCCCTGTATATTCTGACATGTGTTCCTTTTACACAAGCAATGATAATACTAATAATGTTGTTTTATTATATACTTATAGATGAAATATTGAGAAATATTGATAAAATAAAATGCGTATTTTCATTTTCTGTATTTTCACTGTAAAAATTTATTTTTCACTGTGTTGAAACATATTTTCCGCATTTTCACTGGTGTCTAGACGGACTACTTTCTTTTAAATTCTGCCAGTACACAACATTTAAGGGAAAGTCTTTCAAAAAGAGGAAATGTATATAATAAACAGAAAATTTAAGTTTTTTTCTGTAACCACATGATTTATTTTCATCTTGTGGCATGAAAATTAACATATTTCACTCATGGCTACCGCCACTCATGAAATATTTATTTTCACACCACTCGATGAAAATAAATCATGTATTTACAGAAAAAACTTGAATATCCTCTATATATTAATAAACATTAAATTGGGAGATCATATAAGTTATTTGTGCTGCTTCTCCAAGTTCTATATCATTAACAGTTGAACAAATGTTGAACATACAACTGATCATTTTTTGAGATCAAGACACAACAATACTTTAAATTTAGAAAAATATATAAAATGAATGTATTTTAAGAAACATGAAAGCAACAGTCTTCAATAAAAGTGTGTCCAAATAAGGCACATAGCAAATTAAGTTTTTCTAGAAGTTTATACAACTTTTGTTTTGACTTTAAAATAAGGAAATAAAACAAAAAATCTAGCCTCGTTTCCAAGGGCAACATAAAGCTAAGTTTACCAATTATATATACCACATTAAAATCTAACAAGTAACAGTAAAAGTAGAAGTATATTATGTAATAAAGAGTAGGCCTAACAAATGACAAAATGAAGCAAAATCATACGCTATCAATCTTTGAAAAAAGAAAAGAGCATTTAAAGCAGTAAAGACAATTATACAAATGACTATTTCTTTCTCTTCTATATAAAGTCTTGCAGCAGAGTTGACAATATAAAATAATTCTAAATGCAGTTTCCATTTTAACTTGTCTATTTTGAAACACATTTTACTTACTAGCAAAACTTGAAAAAAAAAAATTCACATGCACACAAAAACATTTTCTTCCGTAGCAAGCAAATTCACATTTAAAGCAAGCAATTCATATTTGGTGATAAGCAATATCCTACGTATGATTTTATAAGATTGTGTTCCCAATTTAAAAATAATGCAGTCATGTGTAAAAAAGTGAAAAATTTACACAATAAATGGAATGTGCAAGTATTTGTAAAAATATGTTTAGATGAACAGACAAACCCCTATATTTGTCTACTAATCAATTATACTCCTAGATTCTAATTATCCATATTTGGATTTCTACAGACTTTCTTATAACTTACCACCAATTAAAAAGTATTAAAAATCATACTACTTTTAGAAGCAAGAATAAACATTTTTGTAAAACATCATCTAAATAAGATACCAATTTAAACCTTTTCTAAACACTTTTTACATCCATGTTTTATAGGATTCAATGCAATGTCACGTTCACAAGTTCATAATGAATGTCATTAATTTCATAAATCTGTTAACTTCACACACAACATTCCATGGCCTGCCATGGTAATAAATTAAGTTTTATATCAATTAAAGAATGACTGTATGATAGTGGTACACATGTTTTGTGAAATAACACTTTACTCTCACTGATTCTTGATACATGATGATACCGTTATGTCCTTTCTCATTTTAAAGTACATTCAAATTTAATAAAAATATTTATATCAATTTTCTTATTTTCATTCAAAAACTATATATAATGGTGGTTTTCATATATCACAATAAATAAATGTAAATGAATATCACACATATAAGTAATCAGGTCAATTTTATCACCAGGCACATAAAATAGTTTATCTTCTAGATAATCCCTAATTCCTAAAGCTAACACAATAATTATCTGTCTCCACAATCATATTTATACATGATAACATATTGTATAATAAATTTCAACATAAACTGTCAAGTAAGTTTAAGGTCCCGATAAACACTAACATAACAACAAACATTATGTGACATAAGTACACCTGAAATTTTGTGACTTAGTTTCCTTTTCTATCTTCCCTTTCTTTTCTAAAATAAACAAATAGGCTACAATATACAAAAAAAATTTCTACAACACAAAACAAATGCACTACATTTCACTTCACAAAATGTAAACTTTCAAAAAGAAACAAGAAGAAATACAACCTGTCTTCACATATATCAACAAGTGTCTAAATAACAGATAAATAGATAAAGTCCTATAATATTTATGTAACAACCATCTGTTTAAATTTTTATGCCTATATTTACTTTGCTATACCCAGCCTCTTTTGTAGAAATTTTGATGAAATCTTGTTGGCATTTTTCCGTAAGTAATCCGAGCCCCCGCACTTGTTCCATTCCTGCTCGAACTCTCGGCCGAGGATTTCAGCTCCTTTCTTCTTTGACAAGCCAGTTTCTTCTACACTTAGCTCACACATGTTTAGGTCATCAACACCTGGAGATAAAGGTCAAGAAAATCTATACCTATTCCTATCAAACTATCATAAATTTATCAGTCTAAATGCCTTAATATTATAAATGCACTTCATACAATATGAAATGTTCAACTACTTTTAACTTTTTAAATGAGTATATAAAATACATTATAGCATAAAATCGGCAATTTTTGCCTCTTTTGCCCATGTTATAACGGGACCAAAACCATGTGTTAACATAGTCACGCGCTCTTGTTATAGCCCGGTTTCACCTATGCGCAATACATACAGGGCCGAGTAAACAAACAAACAAAAAATGACGATTTCGCCTGTTTGCCGAAGAGTCATGCGCTCTTGTTATATTGAAATTTATTGAATTCGAGGGCCTCAGTCGCATATTCAAGTAACTATGCCGGAAAAAACGGCGTATAGACATCCGGTGCTAATCTTGGTTGTCGCCCCTTTTTCTAAGAAACGGACAGTTGTCAATGTAAACAAATACAGTAGAATCTACCTGTCATTCAGTTTAACTTCTTACAAAACTAGATAACACAAAATTAATATGAGAAAATGTTTTTTATTTATGTTAATGTTGATGCTGTGGTTTGACAGTCAGTGTTCCCGTTAAATGCAATTCAATATAAATATGATTTTACAAGGTTAGATAACATCATACTCGAATTTTGCTCTTAAAGTAATGGAAGTCATTAATAGTCCCAGGATGTCTTCCACTCTGCATTATTTCAGGTACAATGCAAGGCGGCACACCTGAGTAGAACCACTGACCTTCAATAAAATAGCAGGATAACTTTCTAACATATATGAGTTATAGTTAGCTCTGAAAACCTTATTTCAAATACATTATGCTATGATGAATCAATATATGAAATAAGAGAATATTTCTAACTTTTTTAAGTTACAAAGGCTCAATTTCAGATTTAAAATGTTGATAAATACTGGCTGTGAAATTCCCCACAAAAATGTAATCTAAGTTAGCTTTTATGTCTCTAAACATTGATGTGAATACTTGAAAGGGTGTTAAGCTATAATTTGCAAAACGTAGTACAAATACAGTATTAACTACGTTGATGTCCACTTGCTTCTGGACAGACTTTTAGCTACAAGTGATTATGATATTTATCCAAATGAACAGAATATGCAACAACTGTTTTCTAAAAAATTTATCCTTTTTTGTAAGGTCCTTTTTTATCAAGATACTAAACATTTCAACAGCTTTATAACAAACAACTTTGAAAACATGACAATTGAAATTTTTGAAAAACACTGTTAATTTACCTTCTTTGACAACTTGAGTGGGTGCTCTCTGTTTGTCATCAGTTTTACCACCTTGTTTCTTGTTCTTGGATTTCCAGGCATGGTAAACCTTGAGTCGTCTATGAAACTCAAAACGACAGGCATCCAATAGATCCATGTCTGTAAAAATACAATATCACAGTTATTGTACAATGTCAATAATTTGTCAAATCAGTTTCTGATTGATAGAAGAGAAAGTGTAGGAATAAACTACAATCACAAATGATAAAGCAAACGGGGGCTGTATGCTTACCACATGAAGTGTTGATAGCATCTCTGAGCTCTGCGTATTTCCATTTTGATAGATCATGTTTCTGACCAGCCATGGCTGCACGCTGGGCCATCACAGCTTCAGACCTGTTTAAAATAACAAGACGACTCTTTGTAAATAAGTAAAGATATTTAATGCTTTAGTCAATCTGTGCACTAATAAAGTCTGACCAGCAAAAGGAAAATAGCAGTCCCTGACTTTTCGTTCTTAGCTTTTATATTGCATCAAATATTTTTTTATCTCATTACAGACAATTATCACTAATTGTAATTGTTTAAAATACACCATGTAACTACTTGAATAACAATTTTTCTATAATTATCTCTTACAATGACTATACATTTAATTTGTATGTGTGAAGTAATATGCTTGTTGATTCAATAAGATCAGTAACATAATCATTTAAACAATATTCAGTAAGTGTTATAAGTAACAAAACTAAAGAATATTGTTAATACATTAACCATATTCATAGTAACAGTTTGAATGCTAGTGGTAGTAATAACTTGTGTCATCAGTCTCTGATATACAGGTTACTCTGTACATTGTATTTATATACAGACCAACCTGTGCACCAGAGACTGTCTGACCACACTCAATACTGGTGGCTAAAATGTTAAAGTATCTTAATATTGAATTCCTTATGGTGTATGTACAGTTCTATGTTTAAAGCACATTATTCATATTTGGTAGAACAAGTTAAAAGTACTATAACAACAACAATTATATCAAGCATTGCTAATAACATGCCATTCAATCATCTAGAAAATAAATTCATCAACATTTTTATATCATACAGTACTGTGATTGTGTCATTCTTGTACAAATAAAGAAGAAGATAATCACCATTTATGAAGTAAAATAAACACTTGCAAAACTATAAAATAAACAACACTTATTATTGTCACTAACAACTGAAACCATTCTGATATCTTTTTCTCTGTTCCATCACTAAACTGCTGTAAAATTGGGTAACTAAGGGAGAAAAGCATATAAAACAAGGGAACTTTTGTTGGATAATTTTTTTTTTATTGAAAGTGTTTTTCCTGAGATGACATTTTTTCTAGAGCAGGTTTATTTGGTTGGTAGTTTAACCCTTTCCCTGCTGGAACCTCAGGTAATTTTACATAGAGCCAGGCAAGCGAGTCTGACCAGGTTCTATACTGTTAGCTGACTAACTTTAACTTTCATCTAGATATCTCCAACAGCTGGACACATCTATTCAGGCAGGACAGGGATATTGAGGGTACACAATGTACTAACTTTATTATATTATAACTTATAGAAATCAGTGTAAGGTAAGTGTCAGGAGAGGTTTGAGGAGTATTCTATATACCAGTGAAGTATTTCATAATAATGGCAGTAAATAAATACATAACTTACAAGGGCACAAGTGTGTTATATATAGTGGACAAATGTGAAACAAATTCCTTATATCTTTATTATTTCAATGGCTCATAGAGCAAATAACAAGAGCTGTCCGTAAGACAGCGCGCTCGACTTTTTTATTGCTTGCCAATAAAAAAAGTTTTTGCAGTAAAAGGCAATACAAGAATCTCTGTATTTTTAAAGTGAACTAGTTGTTTGATACCCTTGAATATTACAGCAATGTTTATATGACATAATTTTTGGTAAAGTGAACAAGTGGATAGGAATGAATTTTTTTAGATTTTTTTAAGTTTTTTAGTGCTTGCCTATAATACAAAACATTGACAGTTAAGGGCCATAATTCAAATAAAATCTTTGACAGAATTACCTTCTCCTGGACATGTTTGGGAATCATGATTGTAAACAAGTATTCCAACTTTCAAATTAATATCTCAAACAGTTCAGTCAAAAAGTGGACTGGTACTAAAAACTTAACCAAGATTCTAAGTCGATAAAAGGCCTTAATTTTTAAAACAAATCCTTGACAGAGTTACCTTCTCTTGCGTACAGATGGGGGTAATGATGTGAAATAGCATTAAAAGTTTCAAAGCAATATCTCAAAGGGTTAAGGCAATAAGTGGATTTTACCCATATTCATTGTATTTTCTAAGTCAAAAAGGGGCATAATTCTGTCAAAAACCTTGACAGAGTTATGTCCTCTTGTCTGTTGATGAAGGTCGTGATGGTAAACAAGTATGGTCAGTTTCAAAGCAATACCTCCAATGGTTTTGAAATAAAGTGAGGTGGTACAAAAAACTTAACCAAGCTCAATACACTTTCTAAGTCAAAAAAGGGCCATAATTCTGTCAAAAACCTTGACAGAGTTATGTACTCTTGTCTGTAGATGGAGGTTATGATGGTGAACAAGTATGGTAAGTTTCAAAGCCATACTTGTAATACTTCTGAAATAAAGTGGGGTGGTACGAAAAACTTAACCAAGGTGTGACGCCAACGCCGACGCCGACGCCGGGGCGAGTAGGATAGCTCCCCTTTTCATAGAAAAGTCGAGCTAAAAACCATAAAGGATACACTTATTTCAGATCAAACTTTAAATGTATGAAAATACTTGGGAGATATTTATTTATAAAAATATATAGACATAATGAAGAAACTTCATCAAATTAAGTACTTTAAAACAGGGCATAAATTTTGTATACATTAAATTAGTAAGACCTGTCTATTCTGTATATTACTGGCATAGGTACATAAGAATCAACTATGACACATGTATTGTTACTGTTAAGCCATGCCGGACATTTTGTCTTTATTTCACTGTAACATAAAGAGTGACAAGTGTGTAAACATATATATAAATGTTCATAAAATATGTTTATGTTTTGGGGTTTTAGTGCTAAAGGACGATGCGGGTCATGCTTTATCACCTGACAGTGTTGTCAATCACCCAGGGATTGTTTTTACCACCTGCTGCAGCCAGATTAGTTCCACTACCAGACTTAGGTAATTCACCACTAAATTAAACATTATTATACATCACTACCATACAAGGTAATTTATCACTAAATTATATATATGACACATTACTATTCCTTTTTGTGAAATTTGAGAATGATATCTTAAACCATTTTTATACAAAACTAGAAATGTGTCCATAGGACACGGGTGCCCCCACACTCCACTGTTTTGACAAACTTATGACTCTATGTCAAATATTTTAGGCTACATGTGCCACAAGGTGTAAACTAAAAATAGTTTACTTAGTAAAGGGCAAGAAATTTACAAATACTGAATAAATCCACAAGTGGACCCCAAAGTGCATAATTTCACATGCTGACCAACATTCTTGTAAACTTTCAAGTCACAGGTCAAATACTTTTTGAGCTATGCCTGAAAATTGCAAATTTACACTAAGTCAAGGGCAATAACTCTAACAAAACTGAAAAAAATCCAAATGCAAAATCCCAGGTGCATAGCTTCACAGTAATGTTGATCATTATTCCTGCAAAATTGATTGATTCTACCTCATGCACTCAAGGAACAAATAACACAACATAATGAAACAGTTTTTACTAAGTCAAAGGCAATAACTCTACAAATACTGGATAAATCCACAAGCAAAATCCAAGGTGCACAACTACATATGCTGATCAACATTCCTGTTAAGTTTGATGACTGTAGGTTAAATATATTTTGAGGTAATATTGAAAATTGAAAATTTTCACTTAGTTAGTCAAGGACAATTACTCTGACAAAACATATCAATTCACAGATTTAAAACTTCACATGCTGATCAACATTCCTGTAAAGTTTCATGACCCTGTGTCAAATACTTTTGAGCTTCATGTCACACAAGTTGAAAATTGCAAATTTTTACTAAGTCAAGGACAATAACTCTACAAATACTAAATAAATCTAAACGAAAATACCCAGGTGCACAACTACACATGCTGATCAACATTCCTGTAAAGTTTCATGACCCTAGGTCAAATACTTTTTGAGCTACGTGCGACACAAGTTTAAAATTGAAAAAATTTTATTAAGTCAAGGGCAATACTCTGACAAAACAAAATAAATCCATAAGCGAAACCCCAGGTGCACAACTTCACATGCTGAGCAACATTCCAGACTCTAGGTCAAATATTTTCTGAGTTACGTGCGACACAAGTTGAAAATTGTAAATTTTTACTTAGTCAAGGGCAATAACTCTAAAAATACTAAATATAGCCACAAGAAAATACCAAGGTGCACAACTTCACATGCTGAGCAACATTCCTGTAAAGTTTCATGACTCTAGGTCAAATACTGTTTGAGCTATGTGCGACACAAAATGAGAACAGACGGAAGGACAGACGAACAAAGGTAAATCTAAATGGCCCCCCTAAAGTGGGGGCACAAAAAACATTTTGAAAGTTGTTGTGTCATAAATGTCATTCCTATAAGCTAATCATAACAATCAGAACAATTGTTAAGTCATTTACTAGGGTGAAGGATGGATGCCTTGAAGTCTAAATTTAATATGCACTGTGTTTATATAAGATAGTAACATATGTCAGTATCTTAACATATTATATTGTATGAATTTTTGTATCTATGTTGACTATGTTCATCTTGTTAACTTATGGAAAATTTGTTCACTTTAATAGTACTAAATAAACATTGCTAATTATCTTCAAATGTTAAAACATATTAAGCTATATCTTATGAACTATTTTTAAATAACTTATCAACAGTAAAATTATATTGTTTCAATAATGTAACGTTCAACAACCTTTTGAATTTTAAATCCTAAAGGAAAAAATCCACATGTACATTTATTATTCAGCAATTAAAATTTCAAGCATTCATAATTTTCATTAAGTCCCATTATTTGTATATCAGTATGAACCAGACATCTTAATGTATAAACAGATTAGAAAGCAACAACACCAAAGACTAAAAGTAAAGGAAGTCTTATATACAACTACATATAATCAACAATGTACCTAACAAGAGGTGGTAGAGTAACGTCCTCTACTTGGTTTTGATCTTCAGCTGCTAGACGTAGAGCAATCTCTCTGTCACGACGCTCCTGTTCAATGATAGCCTGTCTCTCTGCTTGTTCTTGTCGTTCCTTTTCTTTCTGGGCATCCAAGATTGCCTGTTTATAAAATATATTCTAGTTAAATATCCGAGTTTTGAGTAATCATTTAGTTCATAAGTTTTATTTGTTCAGTTGCAGATAGAGTTATATCCTACAAAATTATAATGTTCCAGTAAATATTATACCATATTTCTACATGTAATTGCAGCAGAAATTTATCAACACATTATCAATATAATTTTACCTGTTGTTTCTTTTCCTCTGCTTCTCTCTTCTTTCTCTCTTCTTCCTCCTTCTTTCTTTTTGCTTCCATCTCTGCTTTCCTTTAAAACAAATGTAAACAAAACCATAAAGAATGTTTCTTACAGGCTACATGTATACAAAACCGTAAGAAATGTTTCTTACAAGCTAATGTTTACGAAAACATTATAAATGGTTTTTACATGATAACAAAACAGACTAAGATATGTTACATGACTCTTTAAATTGTTTTAAGGGTGTTAAGCTATAACAGATACACATGTATATACTAAAATGATGTCAAAAGCTGTACAATTGAGTTTTCTGCATATTTTTTATCATCACCAGATTTATTAGATATTTACTAAAATTTTATTTTAAGGTACTTCGGTGTTTTAAATCAAGAAACAAAGAAATTTTCTACATATAACAGAACTAATCAATTGCTGGAGACAATGATGATTTGTCCCTGTATCAGTATCAAACCAGACCAATCTGCTTATACATGTAGACTGGTCTAATACTGTTGGATAATGTATTTAATCATTTTGACATCAAGTTTCAAATTCTTACAGTTTTCTGTCTTCTTCCTCCTGTTTCCTCTTTCTCTCTTCTTCTTCCTTCCTCTTTCTTTCTCTCTCCATTTCTTCCTGTATTTTTCTCAGACGTTCTTGTTCCTCCTTCACCTTCTGTTGTTCTAGTTGATTTTTCAGGTCGTCAAGGTTACGGTTCATCTTATTTATCAGATCCTGGTGAGCATTGTTCATCTGCTCTCTGGTCATGTCAGTTGTCTATAGTAAACAAAATATCTTCATTTTTATGTGGCTTTTATAAGTACAGCAATAAAAACTTCAAATAGCACTATTACTTTTGAATGAGTACTATTTTAAGCATGAGTGCCTGAATACAAACACCAATATTTGTCAACTTCACCTCAATAACTTTCATACATGAAAGTATTTAATACTCACTATAGGTCTCTGGTCCAGAGCACTGAGGAGCAAAAAGGTATGCAAACTTTGTTCTTTCTTGGTAATAAATGTCTGTTAACACTAAACACCACTAGATTTATGTAAGTTAACAAGCGCCATTTCTGCTATAAAAGTAACTGGGGAAACCTACCCTGATTTTCTGGATGAGACCAGTTAGTGCTGATTCAATCTCCTTGACCTTGGCTGTCGCAGATTCTTTATCCTTCTTCATCTTAGATACAATGTCATTCATCAAGGTTAACTGATTCATTGTGGCCTTCACCTTTGTTATGGCCTCATATCTAATTTACAAATAGAATAACATGATGGGAAGTGGGTTTAACAATAAAACAATCAATTCAATTCATATATATATGAAATTGTAAACAGACTTGTCAGGTTCAAATTTAGAGTGACATGATAAAGCACTTGTAATATGACTTTATAACACATTTACAGTCTCACTAAATAATACAAGCTAATTCATTGTACTTTTCACCATTTTCTTGTAAAGTGGTATCAAAATTTGCATATTTATGGTCACAGCATTAGCATGATAACTTAACTATTATGATAAATGTGTTTCTAAAACAAACTTACTTAGGTTTGAACTTCCTGGCAATGGTCCACATTCTGATTGATTTCTGTATGGTCACCAATCTCTCCTTTCTCCATATTATCTTGTTCTTTACTGAAACACACATTAAACTTTAACTAGTACAACAACATACATCTTGTTCTTTACTGAAACACACATTAAACTTCAACTAGTATAACACTTGAACATACATTCTGACACAAGATTGTATGACATGACAAAATTCTAGCAAGTTGAGTAACTTTTAATGAACAGTCAACATGATACATCAACATACAGAAAGTTTGGTAGGAAATCTGCCACTGACATTACTATTCATTCAAACAAAAACATTCAGAAACTTATACCTTTTTTACTTTTAGATGCTTGAATAATTTTGAATATTGAGATCTCTCAAGAAACTTACAGGACAGCAATCCAAGACTATAACTCAGCAGGTACTGACATCAAATCTTGCATTTATAGTAAAAAACAATAAAAAACAGAAATTCAAAAATTAGCGATAATATTCTTTACACTTGAATGCTTCAGTTAATTTATTAGAAAGATGTTTATGAGGACTGGGAAAGACTTACGTTTAATGACTGACAGTGTACACCACTGTGCTTTCTTCCATCTAGAACAGAGAAGCCAGCGTCGCACCTTGGCAATGAGGGCGGCCAAATTCTCCGGGTCACTTTTCATAATCTGGTCAAACTCGGCAAACTTTCCTGGTCTAAAGAACACCTTTGTCAAACCAAACTTGAAATCATTCTCATTCAAACCAAGTGCTTTAAACAGAGCCTGTAATAATATAAGAATAATTTTATAATTATTATCAACCAAGAACTCAACAAATACCGATCAAGTTTTTATAATCTTACACTTTTATCTTAGAAACATAAGCAGATACTCTCTACTGTTCAATTTATTGAAAAAGATCCATTTTCAACAATTTGAAAATGTATTTTCAGAGATCAAATTTATTCAATTTATGGTTGGATGATTTCTGAACGTACATCTTGCCAAGGACACATACACCTGATCAATTTAATCTATGCAAATTGCCACATATTCCAACTAACACTATAAAAATATATATATATTTTTTTTAAATCATATGAACACTATTGATGTCCAACAGTGCCTTTCCAACTGTATAACAACAGCCAGTGTTGTTTTATTTCTTTGGTCCTTCCAAATCATTGATTTCAGCACATTGTGTTGAAGATTGAAAGATGGTGTTAGGGGGCACTTCTACATTATCCCTCATGAACAGACTTTTCATGTAATCTTGAAAATTTTCAGTGCTTGTTTGGGATCTTTCCTTTATCCTGATATTTTACCACATTTCTGTAATTCAAATGATATCATTACCTTGCAGAAGAGTCTAGGATCGAGACGTGCAAGATCTGGGGGTAAGTATTTCTTATACATGTTGTACAGCTCAGAAAACTGTGTCCTTGATGGGAAACCTTGCTGCATAAGATCTAACACAGCATTCATTCCTGAAAAGACAATCTTAATACTTTAATACTGTACAGTTATATAGAGAAGACTTTCCATATTCCATATATCACAAATAGAGTCAAACAGAAATATCACATAAACACAAGAAAATGCAGATCTTATAATAAATGAATTTACAATAAATTTACTAATAATCTAAAAATAGGAACCAGTAGATGTTTCATGCTAAACATCTAAGTTCTAGCTCATTGGGTTTTTTAAAAGAAGATTTTTTAAGTTTTTACTATACACATATAGTTAAAAACAATGACACCCCTGGGGCAGGGCCAGTTTTGACCCCCGGGCTTTTATTTGAACAAACTTTGTAGATATTTACTTAAAAATGTTTCATGTATAATATCTAAACTCAAGCTATTTGGGTTTTTTCAAAGAAGATTTTTAAGTTTTTGCTATACACATATAAGGAAAATCAATAACCCCCGGGGCGGGCCAGTTTTGACCCCAGGGCTTTTATTTGAACATACTTGGTAGACACCCATTAGAACATATTTCATGCTAAATATCTTAGCTCTAGCTCTTTGAGTTCTTTAAAAGAAGATTTTTTAAGTTTTTACTATATGCATATAGGGAAAATCAATGACCCCCTGGGGCGGGGCCAATTTTGACCCCAGGGCTTTTATTTGAACAAACTTGGTAGACACTCATTAGAAGATGTTTCATGCTAAATATCTTAGCTCTAGCTCTTTGGGTTCTTTAAAAGAAGATTTTTTAAGTTTTTACTATATGCATATAGGGAAAATCTATGACCCCCTGGGACGGGGCCAATTTTGACCCCAGGGCTTTTATTTGAACAAACTTGGTAGACATTCACTAGAAGATGTTTCATGCCAAATATCTAAGCTCTAGCTCTTACGGTTCTTTAAAAGAAGATTTTTTAAGTTTTTACTATATGCATATAGGGAAAATCAATGACCCCCTGGGGCGGGGCCAATTTTGACCCTAGGGCTTTTATTTGAACAAACTTGGTAGACACTCATTAGAAGATGTTTCATGCCAAATATCTAAGCTCTAGCTCTTACGGTTCTTTAAAAGAAGATATTTAAAGATTTTTCTTTCGGTTGCCATGGCAACCAGAGTTCTGCATGAAATGGAATTCTTTGAACAATCTTGATAGAGCTTCATACAAAGAGTATTCCTGCCAAGTTTCATTAACATTGGCCTTGCGGTATCATAGAAGATGTCCTTAGAATATTTAAAATGTGGACGGACGACAGACGACGGACGCCATTTGGTTGGCCATCCTAAAAGCTCACCTGCACTTTGTGCAAGGTGAGCTAAAAACTTGAAGACTGTTAAAAGGAAGTAGAACTGAATTAGGGAGGTTACAGTGCATTTATCAGGATGTCTACCTCTATAGCTGAGGTAGTAATAACTTAGCGGTGTCTACCAATTAACAGCCAGATCCTGGGTTTGAGCATTTAGGTACCACCATGTTTGTCTCATATGACAGTATTACTAGTTTGTCCAGGAGAAAATACTGGTTTCAATAGGCTCCAAACTAATATAACAATCAGGGTTAAACTAATATACTGGTTCAAGTTTTACATATTCTCAACAAAACATGAAAACTAAATACCTGCACATTCCAGCTGACTAAGAATAGATGCTCCCTCGGCCAAGTGATCAGCCATCTTACTGTTAGGCTTGATACAACGTACAAAGTTTGTTCCCTGTATTTAAATAATTAATCTGTTTACACATATACATGTAGAAGCAAAAAAAAAAAATGTTATCGTTTTTTTTTTAATATATTACACATTCTTTTTGAGAAAAAATATTTCCTGTTATTTTCTTCTAGGTTTCACAAAAAATGTTTAGTTTTAAAGGTTTTCATTGTTCACAATTATAATAAGAGAGCACTTCATCATCTCATTCCAATAGTTTGTGTACTCTCCAGATAAAATTTCAAGACAAAAACACTATAAAAAATATTTTGAACTTAATTTTTTACAACTGAAATAATTTCCATGACAACTTTTTCCAAAGCTGTCTATTTTAGAAAGACAGTTAAAGGAGCTTACAGTAGCTTTGAGTTTTTCCATGAGAACAACGAGCTGTGAGCGGAACTTACTACCGACACTGATAAAGTTCAGTTTGCCGGTGGACACTTCAACAGCTTCAAACATCTGTTTCAACAACTTGTTGTTACTCTCTCTAAACAGGAACTCAAGGGAGGCGTGCAGAGCGTCATTGTTCTTCTCAATAAACTGTGCCTATAATTAATAAAATATTGTGTGAGTTTGGTTATAGACAAAAATATCATAATAAGCTGGCATGCTGCAGTAAATGTATAAATAAAGTAATAAAAGAAATATTTCAAATCATCTAAATATCGTCTTTGTAAAAGAGCAACATTAATATTTACAACAATAAACCATTTACAACAATAAACCTTAAACTATCTCAAAATACATCTCTTATTCTAGTTTCTTGGTAGATCAAACAAATATAACAACAGTGAAATCACCTTACATAATGTACCTGTAGTCAAACTTTATCTGATTGCATGAATGCATTTCATAAATGAATGAAAACGTCAAAATTGCCATTATGTCAAAATAAAAATTGATCATAAATATTAAACAGAATGACCACATGTTTTGTCTACTTACAGTATGGTAACAGACGGCACCAGCAAAATGGCGGATGAGGAATCCCTCATCATCACGTACATCACGGTGAGACTTCAGCTTTGATTTTCTCGGAATCTGAAATATAGTTTATAATGACTAAAACACCAAAATTATTAGGGTTGGCAACAAATACCAGAACTAATAACTCAAGTAGTCGGTCATTATTACCAATCTTGGTTACGAGGATGATTTCCAATGATCTTCAAAGTTTATCACACAATATCAACACCATCTACATGCTACTTTTGTTTCTATTTAAATTCATAGAAATTGTATTAGAAATAAACTGCAAGGGAGGTAACAAATAAACAAGTTAATACAAATTAAATCAACAACATTATATTTTACAACATTTTGATTAATGCACAACTTAAGGAATTTAAATATTATAAGAGGCCGAATGACATAAGCATCACAGGTGTTTAATCCACTGTTGATCACCTCGTTAAATTTATGATATCATTTTCGCACCTCTGCAAGGATGTTTTGATTGCATTTAACTGGTCTTGATGGTGATACGTGTGCATCTGCAAATTTCTGAACTAATTGGAAACACTAATCTTTCTAAATCGCAAAAAAATAGAAATTATATATTTTTCCTGAGTAATCGAATATCAATTTTGTTATGCAATACTCAGACGTTTGATCCAGTACTCAGTTAACCGGTTACTCATTGTCATCCCTAAAACTTATAGTTATAGAATAAATTAATAATGTGTTGTCCGGCTTTGATGTCAGGAAGAATGCATATTACACAGCAAAAAATAGTCAAAGTGATTAAAACCACTACAGATTTAATTTTTGCTTATTTTGTATGATTAACTGATATATGTGAACACCAGCTGTTACATTTGCACTTGTGGCCCAATTTGCTCATGACAATATATTACCTGATGTCTGTACTGTGAAATTTATTTTGATCTTACATGTATGATAAAAAGATTCACTAACCAACACATGTATACAATTAATCTCAAATAGCCTCTCTATGTTCAGTTTAATTAAATGAATCAAAGGGATCTGATATACATTTATTATCAAAATAGTAAGATTGATACCAACTGGTTAAAAGTGGGTTTGGAAACCATCTGGAATTAAATTCTATTATTATCTTATATGAACAAATGACGGTCAGAGTTTGTTATGACCTTAATTAATGTCATCATAACAGGTGATGTCCTTCTAACATACTTACACTGAGCCTGAAATGTTCCTTGTTTCTGTTATGGACCTCCATGGTGAAATGGTCAGGTTTAGGTGTGGGTAATTTACTTTCCTCATCTAACAGATCAAATATACCCTTAGCCTTTTGTTCAATCAACTCTGTTGAAAAAAAAGTAGTTGAATAGTTTTACAACTTCAAGGGTAAAACCAAGCTTTGAAACTGCCAAAATCAAATGTCAATCAAGTCATTAAACAAAATCAAAAGGTTGCCTTTCTTTAAAATATGAAAACTCTAGGGAAAACTGATTAAATGACCTTTGGTTTGAATACATAAGGTCAATGACCTACGATGTGAACCATGCTAAATAATTTTTTTGTTAAAGATTCAGGAAAATATACAAAACATATAAAAACAATATATATTACCAATACAGTCAGAGTTATCTGTCCATTTGATTTTCTTAACATTCAATCCTTCCTTCTCATACAACAGTTGTTCCTGCAAACATAGAAATACATGTGTATGTACATATCATCTGCACTTTCAGATTTCCAGTACTTCAGGTATTGACACATCTCAATACCTTACAAATGCAGGCCTTAATAACTTTTTCAGTAATTATAATATTATTGTAACATGTTATTTACATAGATATTTCAGATCCTCCCCAACTAGTCTTACAATTATATAGACAACCATGTTAAAATTGTAGACCTGTATTTTTTCTATACTTACATGTCAAGTTTCCATTTTTGGAGCTGTCAAATATCAATTTTAGGGATGTACAGCCTGTCCTGACTCTATACCGATGACAAAGGCTAATTATGTTTAAGGTCATCAGATTTAAAGTTGAAAGCCATGATAATGAGCCTAATGCCCAACTCTATATTCATGCTTCAACATTATGCTTAAACATTGACATCTCATCCTGTATCATACAGATACAACACCTAGCAATCCTAATACTGTCTTCTTATTACTGGCATCAAACACAGAAGCTACAAGCCAGTAAGCTACTATTTTTATAGAGGTACTTGATTAAGTCTTCATTAGTGATCAAACTCAAAACTTCTCACATGTAAGACATGTCAAAGTATAAATAAAACTTTTGCATACAAAGTAATGGAGTTTGTTTCTTACCTCCTTTAGAATTCTGTCATTGAAAAACTGCTGGAGTTTTTCATTACAGTAGTTGATACAAAACTGCTCAAAACTGTTCACTTGGAAATACTCTACAAAAATACAGGTATCATGTGAAAACATTAAAATATCATTCATCCATATTCAGCTACAGAGCTTCTGGTTTCAAATATAGAATAAAATCTCATGGCAAATGGCTAATTACTAAAACTGCATCAAAGATGGATCGCTGAAATGAGTTTTCAAGTAGTATTTGTGTATACTATGCCTAGAGTCTCTTATAGTACTAAGATAAATGAAGGACACCATTTCCAAACTTTCATCACATCTGAGCTTACATCTATTTAAATACACTCAACAAATATAAAAACATTGCCATAGACACTTACCAAATCCAGCTATATCAAGCAGACCAATAAAACTGCTGGAGCTAGCAAATGGAATGGCTTTATTCACTCTGAGAACAATGTAATCAAACAGTCGGGAATAAGTGGCCTTAGCCAGGGCATCTCTTGCACTGGAGGCTTCATACTGCTTCAGAGGAACCCTGTAATCAATGATAATACAAAGTTTACATCATAATTATGATGTTACACAGGTAACTATGGTTACCAAGCTGAGACAAACATATGACATGAAAATGATTCATCATGGTAAATGTCCAATACCTGTTTCCAATATTATCTTACAAATTCTTTCTATGTTAGTAATAAAAATTAAACAAGTAACATAAGAGTATTGCTTTAACACAATGATTTTTGTATTAACTCTGTATTAAATTTGTCAGGTTCTAGCAATACTAGTGATGGATGGCAAAGGTGGATTGTGTTGGGTTTTTTATCAGTTTAAATGCAGTGATAGAGGACAATCTGAATGGGATGGAGGATATATAGTTGACTTGTATGGTAAATATTCATTTCAAGAGAATTAGAACATAAATAGATCTTCATTAAAATACATAACAACTAATACTATGATAATATCTTCTTGACTTGATTGTACCAAAGCAATAAAGAGTCATTCGGAAATAATTGATTGTACCAAAGCAATAAAGAATCATTCGGAAATAACAATCAAATTCATGGCAAACATTTGCTGCAAATTAAAAATGTTAAAAAATGGATTTTACAGCAAAATGTTGATTTGAAGCTAGAACATTTACCTGACATTTACAAATATCTTAAATTATTTTCTTTCATCTGGCAAATATACTGATTACACAAACATGATATTTAAATAAACCCGAGAGGAATTCTAGCAGTTGAAAAGAAATTGCAAATGTTTATACTGTTCTACATGCCTTTCTCCAAGTTCAAGCAGTATAGTTTATACCAACAATAAGCACAGACACAAGCCTTTAAGTCCTTTAGAAGAAAGTAAATGAAAAAGACTAAAGTATCTTAAGTCAGTCAAATATCACATATCCCATCAATATAAACATTTATGTCAGTTTATATCCTTCACCATCTTGTTTCATGTAATACAAGCTTCTTTATTTATTCTTTTCATACTTACAATAAAATGAATTTAAATTCACCAATACAACTATGATTACAGTCTCAACTTATTCAGAGTAGTCACAACTCATCCAGACATTTCTAAATTCAATCAGACCAATCTAAACTCTGTCTTGATTCCTGCAGACAAGTCATTCAGACCAGTCTAAACTCGGTCTTGATTCCTGCAGACAAGTCATTCAGACCAGTCTAAACTCGGTCTTGATTCCTGCAGACAAGTCATTCAGACCAGTCTAAACTCGGTCTCAATTTATCAAGACCAGTCTAAATTCAGTCAGACCAGTCAAAACATCATATCATCATCAGATATTTTGAAGACAAGAGCGGATGATTTGCTTTTAATGCCATCACTGCAATAGTATGCAGCTTTACGTTTAATCAGTATCAGAAAGTAACTCAACAAATACAATTTAAAACTTTTTTTTGTGTGACAAAAAAAAAAACAACACAAGGAAGCATTCAAAGTAACAATCACTTTTCAGAATTTGTAATGTTTGAAAGTAGTGGAATGAAAATGATATATGAAATTTCTACTGCACTGAATAAGTGTTGATGAATGATGTCATGAATAGGTGCAATAGGATATTCATGAATGACAGGGAGTCTGGCAATAGGAAGCTCTTGTTGAGAATATTTGCACATAGGGAGAAATTTTTAACTTTAATCTTTATAGTATTTCTTCACAGGTGTTATATATATAAATACACAAACATTATTTCTGTTCCAGGGGTGTCATTAATACAGATATACTTCAAAAATATTCATGTCACTAAACAAATGCTGCACCCAAAATGTTGATTTTATTTTCCTATGTCTAAAATGCCTTAGATTCAACCTGTTAGCTACTGTAACTCTCCTTGGAAAATGCAAAAAAGCTGAACTTTTAAAACCTTTTTGCACAACAAATATTAATATGTATAATTCTTTAAGCACTTTGAATCTAATTAGCAGTTACGCATACTTCAATCTTTTTAAGCCTCCTTCTTTAAAGCATAAAGTAACAAAAGCGCACACACATTTTCTTTCATTTTAATTAGAACCCTGTTAACCACCAAAATGAATCTTGTCATTCAATATCCATTCACTATAAAACATACTCTACTTTACTTTATTTAATATAAATCAATGTACTAAGACATAATTTAAAACATGTGCACATGACTAGCCTATATCACAAGCTAAGAGCCAAACCAGCCTGGATAAACTTGTGCTATTTATCGCCTGCTTTAATATAGGATAAAGCTAGAGGCAATAAGTAAAGGTCAGCCAGAAAAACAATAAACTTGTGCAATCTGACAAGACTACATTTCAGGCTGCTCAATTTTCAGTTTTTTCAAAACCTTTTCATCAACAACGGATCTTTGAAAAGTAAATGCTTGACAAGTCTATTACACATATATTAGGCTAAGATTTATTTAACTTAATTTATATTCAATCAATCTTTCATTTGTAAGCACATCTTCCTCCTATTTAATTGATCAGATATTAATGACACCCCTGACTCTTACATAATAACTTCTCCATGATCCCTGTTGGCTAAAGATCTGTAAATAAACATGATCACACAAGAACTTACACAAATGTTGACTTGTTATAACCCTGCATCTTATATGATGATGTATAACACATTTTGAAAAAGAAATTTACCATTCTAAATTTCTACAATATTAATGTGCATTTATATGTATTTTGAACAAAAATTTAAAGCATCACAGCAAAACAAGGATAATTCCAAATAATATTCTCAGAGATATTTCCATTCTATTCTAGCTAAAGAATCATATAAATCATCCATTTTCTGACAAACAGCATGTATATTAAACATTTTAAAACTATGTAACACCTAACTGAATCAAGTTGCTACATACTTAATGGCTGTTCCCTTCACACCACCTCTAGTTGCCTGCATCACACGTGTGACAAGTGCTTCCCGCAATTCTTCCTTCTCAACACCCAACAAGACAGAGGCAATCTGTAGTGAACTTTCTGAAGCAGCTGTGATCATACAACCTCCTGTAAATGTACAATACAATATGAAACAGATCTTCTTATAAACCTTATTTTTGCTAATTCAGACGACCTAATGCTATTCTGTATTTTGCTTATGAGTTTTCAAATCTTTTTATAATAAATCTTTAAATTTGTGCCTAGTCTTCCAGTTTAATCTAATTTTATAACTATCTAAAAATCAAGTAAGAAACGTTTAATTTAGAAACACATGTTGGTAATCAGTTTTCCTTTTTTTTAACTGAGTGCTAACTAAAACAACTGATTTGGCTAGAGGCTCAAGGGGGTAGTTAAACTATAGGCTAAAAGAATACAACCAATTTTAACAGCATTTGAACCACTGATTTGATTTGCCAATCTATTAATGAAAACCCTGGGTAATGTCACAGGGTGATATTATATAAATAACACATGGCTGTAACGGTGAAACCCTAAAACTGGTATATAACCCGAGATGCAGCCGAGGGGTAATATGCCAGTTCAAGGGTTGCCAATATCCTCTATCACCCCGACAGCTGTGTGTTATTTATTTTATTATACTGAAAGATCTACAACTTCAATATTTATATAGTAAGCAGTGAAGGAAATAAATAGAATGCACATAATAACTATATTAAATTTCAAACTACGAAATGAAGCTTTGTGAACAATAATTTCTATCTATTTGATAGTGATCCATATTTTGAATACGGGGTTATGCAGAAGTTATGTGCCCCAGGATGATAGAAGAAATATTCCTATGGAAGTTTTACAATGAAGGATATATTGAGGTATAATAAAATCAGTTGGAGAATGATGCATATATAGCAAATAAAACAGTCTACCTAACGTTTGCTGTAATGATAGTAACCAATTGTTTTCAAGTAATGTAACTTCATCACAACAATGTAACATCATATGTAGTCTACTGAACTATCATGACTGCAAGTTGCTATCAAAAATATATATTAATGATTTTTATTAATACAACATATCATATTCATTTCACCTTTAGTATCTTCATGATTGTCTTCAAAGCTGATGTTTCCAAGATGAAGAACTGATGCAACAATCGTGTATACAGAAAACCTCTCGTCTTCTGACATACCAAGATGGTTCATAGCATCGTCACACACCTTAAAGTCTCGTACATCGTCTAAAACTGGGTCGTGTAGACTGCCATTCTTCAAAAACTAGAGACATAATATCCATTAATTAGAGTTTTATTGTCAATAGTGTTGAAAGGAGAGAAGTCAACAAACATTTTAATTTAAGAGTGGCGTTCACAAACGAAATACAGTTTCAACACACAAGATTGGGAATAAAATTCATGCTAGGTATTTAAACAGACATCTCATGGACAGGCAAATGTTCATTAAACTAGAAATGTGTCATCATGCCACGGATGCCCCCGCATGCAGCCAAAATTTCAAATGTTATAATATTTAGTTCCAAATTTGTTTGCACAAATTATTTTTTTCATTCTACGTTCAAAGCCCTTAAAACTTTTCAATGTTAACACAAACCATTTTTATACAATGTTCAAGGCACTGAAATTATTCGGTCTTAACCTTTTGAAAATAGCATATTGCATATTTGCCAAAATAATGGCTATATACATTTCCACAAAAGTATGATCGTGAAACTGAAAGTTCAAAATTTTTCCAACATTCAAGAAAGATAAGTTTGTCAAAAATCATTGAACAACGACCAAATTCCAACTTAAACTGCTTATTCCTAAGATGTATCTATATTATTTTCAAAATGAAAGGGACATAACTCTGCCAAAAAATCATCGAACCATGACCAAATTCCAGCTTGACCTGCGCATTCCTTTGACATATCCATATGTCAATTTTGAGTTAAATATGTAACACTGTTGGGTTGATAATGAACAGAAACTGTAAATTTCATATCATTTTCAAAGTGAAAGGGGCATTACTCTGCCAAAAATCATTGAACCATGACCAAATTCGAACTTGGCCTGTGCATTCCAAAAATATATCCATATGTCAAATTTGAGTTGAATGTGTAATACTGTTGGGGAGATAATAAACGGAAACTGAAAATTTCATATTATTTTTAAAGTGAAAGGGGCATAACTCTGCCAAAACTCATCGAACCATGGCCAAATTTGAACTTGACCTCCGTATTTCTTTGACATATCCATATGTCAAATTTGAGTTGAATGTGTAATACTGTTGGGAAGATAATAAATGGAAACTGAAAATTTCATATTATTTTCAAAGTAAAAGGGGCATAACTCTGCCAAAAATCATCGAACCATGACCAAATTCGACCTTGACCTGTATTTTCTCATGACATTTTCATATGTCAAGTTTGAGTTGAATGTGTGTACCATTGGGGAGATAATGAACGGAAACTGAAAATTTCATATTATTTTCAAAGTGAAAGGGGTATAACTCTGCCAAAAATCATCAAACCATGACCAAATTTGAACTTGACCTGCGCATTCCTTTGACATATCCATATGTCAAGGTTGTACCATTGGGGAGTTAATGAACGGAAACTGAAAATTTCATATTATTTTCAAAGTAAAAGGGGCATAACTCTGCCAAAAATTATCGAACCATACCCAAATTCGACCTTGGCCTGTATTTTCTCATGACATATCCATATGTCAAGTTTGAGTTGAATTTGTGTACCATTGGGGAAATAATGAACGGAAACTGAAAATTTCATATTATTTTCAAAGTGAAAGGGGCATAACTCTGCCAAAAATCATCAACCATGACCAAATTTAATCTTGACCTGCGCATTCCTTTGACGTATCCATATGTCAAGTTTGAGTTGAATGTGTTTTACCATTGGGGAGTTAATGAACGGAAACTGAAAATTTCATATTGTTTTCAAAGTAAAAGGGGCATAACTCTGCCAAAAATCATCGAACCATGACCAAATTTGAACTTGACCTGTATTTTTTCATGACATATCCATATGTCAAGTTTGAGTTGAATGTGTTGTACAGTTGGGGAGATAATGAATGGAAACTGAAAAATCCATATTATTTTCAAAGTAAAAGGGGCATAACTCTGCCAAAAATCATCGAACCATGACCAATTTCGAACTTTGCCTGTATTTTCTCATGACATATCTATATGTCAAATTTGAGTTCAATATGTGCAACGGTTATTAAGATAATGAACGGAAACTGATGATGACGGAAGGACGGAATGACGGAATTACGGAATGACGGAACAGGGTAACACTATATGCCCTTGCCATTATATGGCGGGGGCATAAAAAAGAAGAAATGGAGCAAACATCAAATAGGCTAGCAATTTATGTAGCAATCCTTACCAATCACTGTAAAGAACAAATTTTCAATACTGTAGAAAACCTTATTACAATCATCATACACCAAAAAAATAGTTCAATAACCCCTGGCTTGCTCTGATGATACTATGAACATTGTACAAACAAGTAAATTTGTCCAGAGTAATAAATGATCAGAAGTTTTGCAAAATAATATTGGATGTGCACTTGCTAACAATCTGTTTATCAGACTCATATCAGCATTAACATTTCTACTATTTTATATTCTTATTTCTATACCAATAAATCTTTATTTGTACACTAGAAACTGCTATTTTCTATGCAGAAATCACTGCTATAAAAATATCTTATTTTACTTGTAAAAACAGCTTACACTCAAACAGTCTTGCTGTGCTGACTTTTAAGTAAATTACATCATGTTTTAAGCACAACAGTTTTAGCAGCAGACATAAAAACAAGGTGTTTCATGCAGTCTACTTACCATTTGACTTTTCCTTTCATTACCAAGGGTTTTCACTGTTTCTCTTGTAGTAAAATACTGACTGTTTCCACGAGACAGATACTAAAATCATGCAAAAATTCAGAAAAACATTTACACAGGAATTTGGTAGCATAACAAGAACAACAATAACATGGGAAGTTTTGATGGCTTTTTATACAACAGCAGGAATTATAATATTAAAATATAGTAAAGCACAGACTGTAGTTGTAAGAGCTGTCCATATCAGCTACTTGACAATTAGAAGTTTTACTGGATGACAATCACTAACAAGTATTCAAAGCAAAACCTCAAACGGTATAGGTAATAAGTTGGGTAGTACAAAAAAACTTTACTGAAATTCTTAGTAAAGAAAGGGGCATAATTTTGTCAAAATCCATGACATCATCATATCCTCTTGCCTTGAAGTGGAGATTATGGTCACTTACAAGTATTGAAAATTTCAAAGCAATATCTCAAAGGGTGTAGAAAATAGAAGGGGCGGTACAAAAAACTGAACTAAGTGTGCTAGACAATAGAAGGGGTGGTACAAAAACTGAACTAAGTGTGATGCAGACACTGACAGACAGATGAGAAGGTTAGCTCTCCCTATTATATAAATATAAAAGCTAAAAAAGTGTGAATTTTGTTTACATACAATTGTTTGTTACAGGACTCTTCATATTTTATCTCTAATTTTTCGTTATGAAATTCAGCTGACAAATTGAAATTGCTGACAATATTTAAACAACATAACACAGGTATACAACACTGTACAATACTAAACCATCTAGTATGAGAAGACCACCATTTACAATACAAGTTACTATATCATCAACATGTATATCATACATATTCTTATCTTGTCAGATGCGACAATTTTCATTTTTTACAAACCTCCGACAATACAACTTAGTAAATATAAAAACAGTGAACATTCAAGGATAGGATGTCAACAAGAAATTTATAAAAACCAAAAGTTTTATATCAATTTTCTTACAACAATACCATCAAAAAAGGACCAGTTACAACCCTTTTTTGATTTTTGTTTTATACAATTTTCACTTTTCACCCTTCTTTTTTGAATATATGGAGCCCTTAAACATGATTCAATTCTGTCAAAATGCACCTACACTAAACAAAGTCCCATACTTGTACAATTAATCTAAACAGTACTGACTACACCTATATTCAAACATAGATTTAACCATACTTACAGCATGTACTTCTAAACTAAACTGATCTACTGCTATAAGAGGAGTGATGAATACCCCTACCTTCTCTCATGTATGTCTATCTTATCATTATTTTAAGTGAACATCTGAGCTACGTTTGAAAAAAAAATCTTAATTGAGTATCCAATTTTTATTGTGTGGATTGACACTGGACCTTCAAGGGTGACCTTGACCCTGTACAGCAATGGGATGGAATCTGCTCATCACCGTGTTGAGATATCATGTCAATTACCATTTATCACTTAATTCATAAAACACCTAGTGACTAAACTGAACCCAGTTCACTTCCTACTAATTAATTCAAGTAAACCTTTACTCAGACATACATAGAACTGGTCTGGTGCAGCAAGATGTAGTTTCTTGAAGAGATCTGGTGGAGCACCGGCACACATCCGGTAAAATATATGATAGTTTCTCTCTTCCTTGCTCTGAACACATATACGGGACTTCTCTAATAGGTAGTGAGATATAAAACCTCCTGCCACAAAATTCTGAAATAAAACATGAAAAATAAGATAACTTCTTATCTAATACTATATTTTCTTTGCAGTATATTCCTGTCATGTCTTATTGAATCACAGTAAGAGAAAACTGGAGTGGCTGTTCGTTTTTACTTTCACAATACAAATGTATCATAAAACCATTTAGTTAACAAATACAAATGGAAAATTTCTAAATATTTTTCTATAAATTTTGAATGCAAAAGTTGACAAAAACAGCAGGGTGGGCAAGCCACCTCATCTTTACAGTCTGAACAGACTCTATTCTCTTGTCTGAATATTTACTGTAAATTAAAATTAAACCTTCCTTGCTAGGATAAACCAATACAAATAAGTGAGAATACAAATAAGAATCATGCAGGGACCTTAACTCTTCACTTGCTGATTTTGCCTCAATAGACTTCAATTTTTTACATAGTTCAAAACCAAATTCAAGTGGAAAAAAACAGGTTGTGTGTTTTATCCTGAACAAGATATAACTGTTCATTCAGTAGTGTCAGAATTATTTGTTATTTGTATTATGCACTCACAGCAAATGCTTAACAATCTCAACAAGGTAAAGGTTCTTAGGTTAACATTTTTCTTATTTAACCCTTTGCCTCCTGGTGGCAAGATTCTACACATGTGAGAATCCCAGACCAAGACCATCTGGCACATCCATGCTGTCAGATCATGGTCAGAACTGTTCACTATTCATTATAAAATATCTTCCTAAAAAATGATTTTGTCAAGATGAATAATGGACAAGAACACTTATTAGTGTATTTAGCATGGCAAGGATTAAACACTGATTAACTTACCTTGCCATCAAAATGGATTTCTATAAACTTTCCAAATCTACTACTGTTGTTATTTCTGACTGTCTTTGCATTACCAAACGCTTCTAATAATGGATTAGCTGCAAACAATAATACAATTTCATAATGATTGGGAGACAAACTAATACTGTTTGCCAGTTTGTTCATCATTTATTATGTCTAACCTTACAACATAAAGAGTAATAAGCTACCTAATATCTGTAACCTAATATCCTTAAGGCAATATAATGAGAGTGAGCATAATTATCATATTAAAGATATATTTGAACACTCCAAAAGCAAGAGACAGTCGAGAAGCAGTGCAGTCCACCTATCTCAGTGCTGGATAGTAATTTGAAGTAAAGGTCACAAGATCACATGGAGTTTGACCTGTGACAGGCAGAACTCATCAAGATGCAGCAACATATCAAGTTTCAAAGTCATAGATGAAGTTATTCAACTTGTACAAAAAGTCCTTGCATTCACTTTTGGCTGGTTAACATTCCTGATACAGAATTTGGCTGGTTATCAAACTCTGATATAGTATTTTGGCTGGTTAACACAAGAGCGATCAGTAATCACATGTGTCGCCTCATGATGGCCAATTTCATGTTGGGACAAATTTTGTGACAGACGAACGGACAGACGGACAGTGCACAACTAGACTTTGTACTGATCATTCCTGTAAAATTGGATAAAATTGCACCAGTAGTTTATGAGGAGTAGTTCGGACAAGCTTTTGCGTATCTGGCAACACACAGAAAAAAACTCCTTTTTATCAAAGGGCCATAACTCGGCCAAAAATCATTCAACCGGAAAACCCGTGCAATATGCGCAAGGACTTGAGCTACAGATCAATCCTGTAAAGTTTCATTGAAATTGCATAAGTGGTATAAGAGAAGTAGTCTGGACAAACTTTAAAAATAAAAATTATTAAAGGGCCATAACTTAAACAGAAATCATTGAACCGGAAAATGCTGACAATCTGCACAACTAGACTTGGTACTGATCATTCCTGTAAAGTTTGGATGAAATTGCACCAGTAGTTTATGAGGAGTAGTCCGGACAAGCTTTTGTGTATCTGGCAACACACAGAAAAAGAAACCTTTTTATCAAAGGGCCATAACTCGGCCAAAAATCATTCAACCGGAAAACCCGTGCAATATGCGCAAGGACTTGAGCTACAGATCAATCCTGTAAAGTTTCATTGAAATTGCATTAGTGGTATAAGAGAAGTAGTCCGGACAAACTTTAAATTAAAAATTATTAAAGGGCCATAACTCTGACAAAAATCATTGAACCGGAAAATCCTGACAATATGCACAACTAGACTTGGTACTGATCATTCCTGTAAAGTTTGGATGAAATTGCACCAGTAGTTTATGAGGAGTAGTCCGGACAAGTTTTGAGACGGGCGGACAGACAGACGGACGGACAGACAGACAGACGGACAGACAGACGACGGAGAAGTGATCCCTATATGTCGCCACTACTCCGTAGAGGCGACACAAAAACGGTTTAAACCTGATACAGTATTTTGGCTGGTTAACAAAACCTGATATAAATGTTTGGCTGGTTAACTTACCCTAGTACTAGTAGAGGGAACATTTTGGCTGGTTAATGAACTGTGATACAGTTATCTGTTTTGTATAGTTATCATACATGTATTGATACAGTAACCACATTAGTCTCACTTAACTTCTCTGACACAGTAATCAGTCTTTGGCTGCTTTAACTTACACTTATACAACTTGGTACTTAGTAACGGACAGTTAGATTCAAAAGAGTAACTGCTTCATCATTTTACAAATACATTAAGGAAGTACATGTAAAACAATTTGAACAACAAAGTTATATATCATCAGATTGTCATATACAGTAATAGTTTGACTTACATTCTACAATTCTTTGTTCTATAGGACCAGCTTTAGTTCCCCAGTTGTCTGTTAGATATTTGAGAATATATTTGGTAGATTCGGTTTTACCAGCACCAGATTCTCCCGACACGATGATAGATTGACTGGTTTTGTTTACCTTCATGTCACGGAATGCCTTATCCGCTGTAATGGTAAAATATCTATTAATATAATGTAATATAGAAAAAATGCCACAATCACTTCACCACTTAAGAATTAATTTTAACCTATATGCATATTGCATATCAGACAGGATTTTCTAGTGTTTACACCACTGCTAGAAAATCTTATCTTACTGCCCCCTCCTTCTGTGCCATGCTTAGTATGACATCATTTTCCTACATGTGTATTAAGAATGAAATAAATTCATACATTACTATAAGAAAAATATACAATTGTTTGTTTAAATATCCTAATTACATCAGCTCTTTATGTAATAGGATGTAAAGCTAAAAATGGTAAAATATAGTATGAAAATTTCAGAAACAACCATCAAGTTTTTTCATTGTCAAGATCATTTAACAATAAGAGTTTTAATAACAGAATAAAATGCCAAAAACCAAAATATTCAACTAATATTTGACATTAAGCAATGATTTCTCATGTAAACTTTACAAACATCAGTCAATTTAGGTACTTTGAACTAATTTTTCATCAAGATACAAATACATTTCTTCCAATTATAAGCAGCCCAATATTATTTTATATACAAGGAAAATAACTGCTGACAAATTATTATTACAAATAACTGATTTTGACAATATGAACTTACCAATAGAGTACACATGAGGAGGCATGGTTCCCAGTGACTTCCCTTTATAATTATGCCGACAATCAGACGAGTACAAGTCAGGAATCTTGGCGTAGGGATTCAATGCAATTAGAATGTTGGCTGTGAATGTCTGCAACAATTTAGTAATATTAAATCAATAAAGTTTCACTTTCACACTAACTTAAACCATATCATGAACTAAATTGCAACTTAACAATCAACCATTATAATTCAATCATATCTATGTATGTGTTATATTTCTGTATTTACTACATTAAAAGCTTTAATAATATTAAGTATAAGAATGAATTAATTTGTATTGACATAATGATTTTGTTTGATTGTCGTACTGGGAGTTTCTAGTTTCATGGGTGAAATGATAAAGTACAATGTAACAATTTGGTAGAATTTTCCAGGTACTTGCAGGTTTAATTTAAGTTTTTGTTATCCTTTATTGGATTAGAAATAGCAATATTGCAAGCCAGTGATTAAATGTCAATGTCTATTTAACAATTTAAATGTGAAAAATGAAAAGACAAATATGTTTAATTACAAGTAGACATACTCACATAGATTTTATTTTTCAGGTATCTCATTTTGAGATTGTTAAGGAGAGTAGCCTCGTTAAGGTACATAAGTCCACAGTTATCATCTACATCCTTGTTGTCGTACTCCTCTGCCGGGAATGCTCGGTCATACATAGCCTTTAATGTCTGTATAACAAAATATTACTTCATGGCATATATGACATATTTTCATTGATGTTTTTAGATAAATAAGTTCTTATTATATCAGTTAAAATGTAACATAAAGATGGATAGCACCTTCTTTCCAAATGATCACACCTCAGATCCTAGGTCCTAGTTGTAGAAGTCACTATTATTTTCCATGAATAAAATTTTTTTTCAATTTAAATCAGAATCTAAAAGATAAAAGTTTAACAATATTCTATCATTATCGAAGTATTTCACAACAAAATATCAACTAACCGTGCCTGGAGCATCAAAAGGCTCGACAGTAATAAATTCTTGCCCAATATCCACAATACGCCCGAGCTTGAACCCATCTGTGGCGTGGGGAACCCATACTTTCTTTCCCCCATCCATGGCTCACCAACTCAATTGCTTTTCCTCAAATATCAATCTGAAAATATATATATGAATGGAATAAATTAAATCATAATATAAATTTTAAATATCAGTCATCATGATTGTCTTACATTATATTAATACAACCACACTCACCAGTACAGTAAACTGTTCATATGATGAGGAATAAAATTTATATCATCAGAAGAACTTAAGCAAAACATACCCTTCAAATTTTGTAAATGTGAGAACAAAATAGCATAACAAGAGCTGTCGGTAGGACAGCAACGCTCGACTATTCTTAGTGCTTGATAGTAAAAAAAAGCTTGATAGAGTTACCTCCTCCTGTTTACAGGTTGGGGTCATGATGGTGAACAAGTGTGCAAAGTTTCAAAGCCATATGTCAATGGACTTTGAAAATATTTGAACTATTACAAAAACTTTAACGTAAATTCTAAGTCGAAAAAGGGGCATAATTCTGTCAAAATGCTTGATAGAGTTACCTCCTCCTGTTTACAGGTTGGGGTCATGATGATGAACAAGTGTGCAAAGTTTCAAAGCCATATGTCAATGGACTTTGAAAATATTTGAACTATTACAAAAACTTTAACGTAAATTCTAAGTCGAAAAAGGGGCATAATTCTGTCAAAATGCTTGATACAGTTATTTCCTCCTGTTTCCAGGTTGGGGTCATGATGGTGAACAAGTGTGTAAAGTTTCAAAGCCATATGTCAATGGACTTTGAAAATATTTGAACTATTACAAAAACTTTAACGTAAATTCTAAGTCGAAAAAGGGGCATAATTCTGTCAAAATGCTTGATAGAGTTACCTCCTCCTGTTTACAGGTTGGGGTCATGATGTTGAACAAGTGTGCAAAGTTTCAAAGCCATATGTCAATGGACTTTGAAAATATTTGAACTATTACAAAAACTTTAACGTAAATTCTAAGTCGAAAAAGGGGCATAATTCTGTCAAAATGCTTGATAGAGTTACCTCCTCCTGTTTCCAGGTTGGGGTCATGATGGTGAACAAGTGTGCAAAGTTTCAAAGCCATATGTCTATGGACTTTGAAAATATTTGAACTATTACAAAAACTTTAACATAAGTGGTTACGCCGACGCCGACGCTCGGGTGACTGCAATAGCTCTACTTATTCTTATCGAATAGTCGAGCTAAAAACCATAATACAGCAAGTGATCACAATTAATGCGTATTGAATGAATAACAAAACAATATTGAAAACACTGCTGACACTAATGACATAAGACATACAGAAGAAAAAATATCACCGTTAGAAACCTTTTAACCTTCAATTAAAGATCTGTTAATTTAAAATCATATATTTCAAACAATGCTTTCATAGTGAAACTGTTATTTGCTCATTATGCCAAAAACAAAAACATGATTATTGCAATATTAATCAACCTGAAATATGGGGAAAAAGCAAAATGGTAAACAAAACATACCAAGTTAAAACACTCCTAATTGTGTCTAATTAGACATAAACATTTTTTCTTGTGTAACAAACCAATAATAAATTAGCTTGGTAATGATCAGTAATTAATCCATGAAGTTGCTCTGAGACAAGAATGATGGTGTTTAACAACCGGCTTCATAAAGCTAAGTCTTGAATGCAGAAATTAATCTATTTTTTTTGTTCACTTTCATAGATAAAATGGCTGCAGATCTCATAGTCATAACTACTTTGACCATCAAAGTACAACCTATATGCCTTGGAAAGGGTGGGAAATATCTGTAAACCTGGTGTGTAAAATAGACAATGCATTCATTTCTCATAGAAGCTTAATGGCAGGTAGACATTGGATATCAAAAATCAATAGGTAACAAACAATATATAGAATGAAGTAAGGTGAGAGACTGGTTGTCAGCTTCTATTTTAACATATATGTAAATCAATATGTACACTGTATAATTATATAACAGAGTCAAAGTTCAATACATTGAAATGGTATTAGCCAAACCAAACCCTTGTATTCTGTTTGGTGCTGTAGACTGCAACACATTGTGATATACAATGTAAATTAGACTTTCATCCTTATTTTGTTAGCATATGTTTTACTGCTGAGTAATGTCAGCCCCTATACACAACTGCCACCTAGGGCAAATTTGACCCCAGGTTTTATGAAAAACAAAATAAAGGAAAATAGTAAAATTATTAAAATGCAAGAAAAGAAATCTAAATAATAATATTTTTCGTATGAATGTTACGGTGCATTAAATTTATGATTTTATGGTTGAATAACAGTATAACTGGTGCATAATTACAACTAGTGATTAAAGTGTTAATATACAACTAGATTATTCTATTATCACAATGCCAGACTCCATCTTAAACTTATTACACCTCAAATGTTTCAGTCAAACATTTTATAATAACCTTTCTCTTCCTAGAAATATCATACAAATATACTTCTAATAATATACTGATAATCAATATTCCTTTATTCTTAGCTGATAAAATAATTAATTAACCTTTGAACCCCTCTAACTCATGATATATAACTTGCTTTGAAAATATTGCAATCCTGCTATATTAATAAATTGCTCCGACATTTAAACAATGCTAACTTACAGCTTAACACATTATGTTAAGTAAATGCATATTTAATTCCAAACTTCTCCATCTAAAATAAGAATTTGTAACAGAGTTACCAACGTCCCCCGTCCCGGGAGTTTTCTATGAAGCATAAAATTGTGCTATTTCAAAAGATTGAGGTATGGATCTCAGGACATTCAGTCCAAAATTATGATCAATGCTAGATCTGCAAATGTAACAATAAATTTGTTAAAAAAATAAAATGAAACATGGAATTTAAAAATTTATCATGTTAAGCTTTGACCTCTAAGTGTGACCTTGACCTTGGAGGTAGGGGAGCAGGTGTTGTGCATGACATAACGTCTTATTATTGAGACTATTTGTGCCAAGTATTTTCAAAATCCCTTGAACTATGAAGAAGTTATAGATTGGACACAAAATATACCCTATAACAGACTATGTAAATCTTTGACCTCTAAGTGTGACCTTGACCTTGGAGGTAGGGACACAGATGTTACGCATGACATATCATCTAATCATTGTGACTATTAATTAAATTTTGTGCCAAGTATTTTCAAAATCCCTTTATCTATGAATCCCTTGAACTATGAAGAAGTTATAGATTGGACACAAAATATACCCTATAACAGACTATGTAAATCTTTGACCTCTAAGTGTGACCTTGACCTTGGAGGTAGGGACACAGATGTTACGCATGACATATCATCTAATCATTGTGACTATTTGTGCCAAGTATTTTCAAAATCCCTTAATCTATGAAGAAGTAATGGACGGGACAAAAAATATACCAAATAACAGACTCTGTTAACCTTTAACCTTAAAGTGTGACCTTGACCTTAAGAGGTAGGGATGCAGGTGTTGTACCTGACATATCGGCTTATTATTGTGACAATTTGTGCCAAGTTATTCCAAAATCCCTTGAACTATGAAGAAGTTCTAGATTCGACACAAAATATACCCTATAACAGACTATGTTAATTTTTGACCTCTAAGTGTGACCTTGACCTTGGAGGTAGGGATGCAGGTGTTGCGCATGACAAATCCTCTTATTATAGTGACTATTTGTGCGAAGTATTTTCAAAATCCTTTGATCTATGAAAAAGTTATAGACCTGACACAAAATATACCTTGTAACAGACTATGTAAGTATTTGACCTCCAAGTGTGACCTTGACCTTGGAGGTAGGTGACCGGTTTTTGCGCATGACACATCATCTGATTATTGTGAACAATTATGGTAAGTATTTACAAAAGTCCTTTATAGATAAGAAAGTTATGGACCGGACACGACATATACCCTCAAATAGACAATGTTGACCTTGAATGAGCAAGTACGACCTTGACCCTGAAGGTACGGGTCTGGTTTTTGCGCATGACACATTGTCTTATTATAACAAACATTTGTACCAAGTAATTTCAAATTCCTTTGATAAATGACAAAGTTATGGACCGGACACGAAATATACCCTGTAACAGACTATGTTAATATTTGACCTCCAAGTGTGACCTTGACCTTGAAGGTAGGTGACTGTTTTTTGCGCATGACACATCGTCTGATTATTGTGAACAATTATGGCAAGTATTTACAAAATCCCTTCATAGATAAGAAAGTTATGGACCGGACACGACATATACCCTCAAATAGACAATGTTAACCTTGAATGAGCAAGTACTACCTTGACCCTGAAGGTACGGGTCTGGTTGTTGCGCATGACACATCCTCTTATTATAACAAACATTTGTGCCAAGTAATTTCAAATTCCTTTGATAAATGACAAAGTTATGGACCGGACACGAAATATACCTTGTAACAGACTATGTTAATATTTGACCTCCAAGTGTGACCTTGACCTTGAAGGTAGGTGACTGGTTTTTGCGCATGACACATCGTCTGATTATTGTGAACAATTATGGCAAGTATTTACAAAATCCCTTCATAGATAAGAAATTTATGGACCGGACACGACATATACCCTCAAATAGGCAATGTTGACCTTGAATGAGCAAGTGTGACCTTGACCCTGGAGGTAGGGGTCTGGTTGTTGCGCATGACACATCGTCTTATTATAATAAACATTTGTGCCAAGTTATTTCAAATTCCTTTCATAAATGACAGTTATGGACCGGACACGAAAGTGTGACGGACGGACCAACAGACGGACGGACAGACGGACGGACGGAGCCTATTTCTATATCCCCCTTTTTTCGTCGAAAAGGCGGGGGACAATTACCACCTATAACTGTATATACGTCTTTCAGATAAGACTTAGAAATCTGGACTCAACATGTTTTAACAATTTTCTAATTCAACAGTATATTTATAATTAATAGCCTTGAATATGAAAAATGATTGATTTTTTTCAGTTTCGCTGTTGCACAAACATGGTTGCAAATCATGCACAGATTGAGATTGTGCATGCTGGTATTGCTCCAGATTGATGGCCAACAAATCATTAACAAGGATAAAACTGAGAGATTTATTCATTGATTAATCTTTGGTTATAATGTATAACATATTGAACTTTACCTACAATATAAATCTGCTCTGTAAACATTTGATCTTATATTGATATACATATATTATGCAAATACTGAGAGCAATAAAACCAACATGGACATTTAATGGTACACAGAAGCTGTATGTCAATATTCTTATAACTTTAAATTTATAATTTTAACTTCAAGTACAATTCTGTATTCAAGTAATATCAACCAATCAGATTTTCTAGGTGATTTTATAGTTGATAATTATGTACCAGTAATTGTTAGACAAAACATCTTTACTGTGTATTTAATATATTTTATTTAACTCATAAGGACATTTTTGCACATTTAATTGTAACTAATGTAAGGTTCTTCTTTGATCAGTCACAATTACACAGTCATGTATGTTGTTCACTTTGACTTGGATAATTAAAACCCTCAGTAAAGTTTCACCAAGTACAGTATGAAGTTAAAATCCTCACTAAATACCACTGCACTGTGCTCTCTCTCTATTTTGGCATCATAATAAAACCCTCACACTGACCACAGACAGATGGTAAAAACTTCATTAACCACCACCCAATCCCCACACATTATATCATGGAGCTAAATATAAGATGGAGAAGAGACTGTGACGTCACACAGTTAAAATCAGTATCGGCGGAATTGTGTTCCCGCAAGTTATATGTTGCAAGATTTTGTGAGATTTGATGCATCCTGGGTAAAAGTAGCCAAAATACCGCCATATTGAATTCCCGGAGGTACATTAACAAAAAAGACTAAACATTTTTTACTTATATAAGAATCAATAGTTATTTATTCTAAAACGTACAAAACACTTTTCCACACAAATATTTCTCTGATGAAAATCCATGTCGGCAATGTAAGCAATAATTCACGGATATCGCCGAAGTTTAACGATAGCGTATAAAATCGGAGACTAGCGGGCAAGCCCGATTATCAGCAAAGGAGGCATTAAGGATTGTGGGTCTGAATCGGACTCTTGTCTATTTTCGGAGTTTCCTATCCGTTGTTTATATATCTGTGATAATATATAATACAGTGCTTCATGTGAATTAATTAGGGGGTGCCAGCTGGTTAACTATTGACTGCATGGTGAATTAACAAAATAACAATTGTGAACTACTGTCTACATAATGTATTCCAAAATGTACAAATCAGTGTCTTGTTTATAGAAAGCTACAAACACAAATTTAATCAATGTACATGTATCACTAATTCTCTAGTTGGCACGGAAATGTAGGAAGTACATACAAACCCTCTTAACACAACAAAGATAGGAGAAAACTGGGTGTAAAAATAAGCTGTGTTGAAAGTGTTACTCTTATCTATAGATACCTTGATTAAAATAAATAAACAAACTATTAAATGTACATTCAATCAGACTGCTTTATGTGTTTGCATTTACAACCGGTAACAGTAAATGATTGAAATATTACCTATACAGTCTTCACGAAAATCTTTAAAACGCACAGGACATTCGGTCCAGTAAAATGTCAAATCTTACTGGACCTGGTGGTTTTAGCCCGACCAAAAAACTAGATAGGGAAAAATTTTGGGAAAAGGAAAAAACTTTATATGTTCCCTTGATAATTTGAAAGAAGCATATATTTTTTATTCTGGCCCTTGTTGACAGCTTTTAAAAATCATAAGGCCAAAGTTTAGGGGAAAATTGACTAGAATTGAAAAATGAAAACGCAATTTTTCAAACAAATCCCTTCAACAAAAAATTTACTTTAACTCAATATTTTACAAAAAATCAAGCTAAAATAATACCATAAAACAATGGGTTTTTAATTTCTGTAACTTACGTGCGGTCGGAAAAATCGAAGAAAAAAAAGGCGGCCTCCATTTTCGATCAATAAATTTAACATCTCTCGCTGTGTTTTTGAACATTTTGGGGCAGGGAATTGATGGGTTTCATTTGCAAAAGGGCAAAAGATCAATCTTTTTGAGAACCCTGCTTTTATTATTTTGATAATTTTATAATTTTTTTCAATGAAAAAATCTACTGGGGCTCGACCACCAAACCCAATCCCTTTTACCGATGCAAATTTAGTGCCTCGGACTGGTTAATTTCGAAAACGCCTTAAATTTTAAAAACATTATAATGTTTCTAATTGGGAATTTCCTTTTAAGGGGCTTCATATAAGCTTTGGGTATACACCAAGTTTTATTACAAAATTCATTCCCAATCTTTTTATTGTACGGAACCCTTTTTTTCTATTTTAGTAATGGGGACCTTGACCCCAAAAACCCCAAACCAAAACCCAAGTGGGTTTCAATCTTGCTATACCCAAATTTTTTCATTCCCAACTCTAGTTATTGTCCAGAAACCATTTTTCTATTTTTATTAACAGTGACCTTGACCCTAGAGGGTCCAAATTCAATACCAACTGGGGTCTTCATATAAGCCTGCTATACACTTAGTTTGAATACATTATCTCATTGCTACAATTTTCTATTTTTTAGTAACGGTGACCTTGAACTTGACCCAAGAGGGTTCAAATAATGTAATACCAACAGGGGTTTCCAAATAAGGTATCTATATACAAATGTACCAAGATTGATTACAATACCTCATTCCGAACTCTAGTTATCATCCAGAAACCATTTTTCTATTTTTAGTAATGGTGACCTTGACCTCGACCACTGGGAGGTCCATAACCTCACGACACAACTGGGGTCTCATTATAAGCTTTGTATATATCCTAAGATATGGATTCACAATACCTTCAGTTTCCAAAACGTCTAGTTATCGTCTGGAAACCATTTTTTCTATTTTTAGTAATGGCCCCTGGGGGTCCGTATACAACACCAACTGCGGTGTCCACATAAGGTTGCTATATGGTTACAATAACTCATTCAAAACTCTAATTATCGTCCAGAAATCATTTTTCTATTTTTTGCAATTGGTGACCTTGACCCCAGGGGGTCCAAATGCAATACCAACTGGGGTTTCCAAATAACGTTGCAATATACCAAGTTTGATTAAAATACCTCACTCCAAACTTAGTTATTCGTTCTTGAATTACCCCATGATTGTTTGGAGTTGAGATAACAGGCTGAGCCTCCTTTAAAATATTATACCCCCCTAAACTTTCGTTTGTGGGGGTATAACTATTTCCTTTTGCATTAATACAACTATAACCATACATGCATGAACTATGTATATTAATTATGTGATACATTTATTTACATCAAACATCTCAGTATCAAATCAACAGATGAACACTATAAAAATAAAAACAAACATAATGTTTAACCTACCTCAGGTAATTCAATGAATTGAAAAAAAACATTAATCATTAAATCCCGGTGATATACCACTTTGAATTCAAAACTGTCCATTGTGTGAGTAATATAAATAATGATTTTTTTTTATCTCTTAAACAACAAACTTTAAATTTTCATTAACCTTAAGTATTAAATACCAAAACTTTTATATTTGGATCTTTTAAAAATAAAACTTGTAGAATGAAGCAAAAAAAAAAACTTTCTCTGGTTTATAATAAAAAACTAAAAAAAATGGGAAGTTTAAGGGAAACATAAATTGGATATGGCCTTAATAAAGACAGGAAATAAAAACTAATACATTTTAATGTTAAAAAAATCATATCTTATTCTATATAAAAACTTCAACTTTTAAAACCCTTAATTTCAAAAAATTTTAAAAATTTAAAAAACAGCAGAAAAAAAAGTGTCAGTGGAAGGTGTGGCTATTCTCAGTGTTTGATTTTAAAATAACCCGGGGGGATAATTAGGAAAACCCTTTTTTAAGTTTTATAATAAGCAAAATTTTTTTTAAGGGGTTATGTGCCTTGGGTTTAACCCCCAATTTTAAATTAAAGGGGGAAAAAACCCAAACCCATTTACTTTCAGAACCCAACTTCGCGCTCAAATTGCTCTTTTAGCAAGAGTGACCCCAAAGATCCCAAGTCAATTCAATTTTTCTCAACTTTTGCTAAAAAATTGCTGGCATTGAAATAGTCCAAGTTCAACTGGTTTACTCTTAATAACAATGTTAAAATGTGGATTTAAGTTATTAAATAATACAATAGGCTTGGCTAAAAAATAAAATTAATTCACCAAGAATGGACAAGAACATAAATTTAACAAGCAATTTTATCTAGTATTGAAGCAATCCATATAGTCCCCTACCGGGTTAGAAACCCCATCCATTCTTTAAGGGCCATTGGCCATTCACTAATTGTTTCAAATTTTTCTATATTTAAGTAAATTTGTTGGGAAAAGTTCTTTAAAAGTGATCACAGGAAAACAGTTTTTTTTAATGAACAGACAGACCGAACGGACTGAAGGGAAACTCTAAAGTTAATATTTGAAACATCCCCTCTTACCAAAAGATAACATTTTAAAAGCCAAAAAATTCTTAAAAGGAGATAACTCTTGAATTAAAGAATTAATTTTCATAAAAAAAAATTCAGCTCATTTTTGACTAACACAAACAAATTAATATTTCCATGTTTTAAAGACCTATTTGTTGCCCAAGGCAAACCCAATTTTTTTTCAAAATTAGGGAAACAGATAAACATGGCATAAAACCTAAAGATCCAATCTACCCATATGTTCAAGTTTCATAAAAAATTTTCCAGTAAACTTTTTGAGTTATCACTGGGTTTCAGTGTATGTGTAAAAAATTTGCCATTTTTCAGTCATGTGTTGCCATAAGCAAAACCAGAATTTTCAAGAATAGGAAAGAAAAGAAAAAAGACTGCATAATCTCCAGACTGCCATTTACCCATATTTTCAAAGTTTCAAAAAAAAATTTTTCCAAGTACTTTTTGGGTTATTCCACTGGAATCCAGTTTTAATGTGTAAAATTTCCAATTTTTAAAAAGCCCTATTTTTTTGCCCATAGCAAAACCAGAATTTTCCCAAGATAGGAAGAAAAGAAAAAGACGTGCATAATCTCCATACTGCCATATATCCATATATCAAGTTTCATTAAAAATATTTTCAAGTACTTTTCAAAGTTATCGCGGGATCCAGTTTTTGTAGACGGACGGACGGACAGACAGACGGACAGACAACAGACGGAGTGGTAAAACCTAAGTCCCCTCCGGTAAACCGGTAGGGGACTAATAACACATAATTACTAATTTGACAGTAAAAAAGTCATTCTTACACAAATATTATTGATTAATAATACAGGAGAATATAAACAAGCAATAAAATTAGATACATTCCATATTACCTGTGTCTTACATGTATATACAAAATATAAACAGATATACACACAATGTTAATTAAATAAAATACCAAGAAGTCTTAAAATAACCTTCCTGTTTTAACATAATTGATATCTTGATTTTTTAAGATTAAACCTGGCCTGTGTTTAATGTACACTGTTTTATTCACAGCTTATGTGAATGCATTTTTGTTTATCTCCCTTTATCTTTCAACAATACTTGCAATAACTACTTTATCTTAAAACAACTTCTGATAAAAGAAACAATGATTTAAAAAATGTGAAATATTAAGTATAAAAATCTTGCTTTATAATCACACTACCATTTACCTGTATACTCTCAACAGCATATCATCTCTTAACATAAACATGTGGTGGATGAAACGAAAAATTCTAACATGATTTGTCTTGTAACCATGGTAATGTATTTTTTTTAACAGGGAAGTCACAGACCATTACTATGTAAATATAATGTGACACTGATATTTTGTTTCAGATGATCATTGAAACATTATATGAAGTTTTGCTTCTGTTATTAAGCTTATTAATTATATTAATATTAAATATTTATTGTGACACAGTGAAATATGATTTTTTACAAAAACAGGGGTGTTGGTTTTGAGGGCTGAATGGAATTTGACAATGATTTGTTTGTTTGTTGCCTATTCCCAAAGAAATGACCAAACAAAGATTTGTATAATCTACACTATTATGTAGAGAGGTTGTCTGGTTTGAGACATTTTCCACATAATCATGTGGACACATCTAAACCCACAACAACAACAAGAGGAGGTCCACATCAAATGTTTAGATATGAGAGAATTTAAGAAACATTGAGGTGTAAAATAGCATTTAAAATTTTCTTCAAAAATAAGTTTATAATTGACAACTGCTATTCAAAATATTACAAGAAATAGATACACCATTTAATTTGATGACATTTTGCACCACATGTGGATGTTTAACATTCATATGAACACCCAAACAATAAAATTTTGGTGATGCATATTTAAAACGTTGGTCTCCTGTGAAAAAACTTCTAAATTTTCACAATCAAGCCAATCTTGTTTGTTCAAGCAACACAAAGATATCTTAACATTACAATCATAATGATCAAGAACAATTTTTCATCAATTTTGCAACATTCCCTTACAATATCATTTTATAATGATGAACTAAAGAATACAAACCATTAAAAAATAAGAATTAAAATCCTAGAAGCTAACTAAATCCTTCAATAGCCGTGGCAGATGAAAATATTGATGTAAGAAGGGGAAAAAAACAGGAGATATAAAACGCCCCTCATTAAGTATGTAGAGGTAAATGTCAGGTATTAACCAGAGACTGTAGTAGAGATGATACCTGTACAAGACATAAAATCAATACCTTGTATCAGGTGGCATCATTTGCAGGCAAAATTTCCATGCAGGCAATATTTCTCCAAGAACCTAACAAAATAATTCTTGTACATAGAAAGTTAAGTTCTGGCAATATTTAATGCTTCATTGGATGGATGTAGTGGTTGTAATAAATGGAGATCAAGTTATATTATGTGCATGAAAGACCATATCTTATTATGAAATAAAATCTGCATACAGATCAAATTGTGTTTCCAAATAAAGAAACTTATAACCACCATATTATTTTCCTAATTGACAACTTCATCCATACAAAAATGAAATTTTCAATATGAAACAGATACATTGTCGCTCTCAAATTAAATAATTGAAGCATAGTGCAATTCAATTATAGACACCTCAAAATCAATTTTTGATATCACTAATTTTTTTATTATGCTCTATAGAACAATTATAGTGGTCTCCAAATGAATTTGATACCTCTTCAATTTAATTACAGTGCTCTAAAAACAGCTGAAATACACTTTAATTTTTGAAATATTCCATTAAATTGGAGAGGTCTTAAATTCATTTATTGCAGGGTATAAATCAATTTTGGATATCAATAATTGAATTCGAGGGCTGTCGAATTATTCAAAGATATTCTTCAAATATTTCAGTATACATGTAGATTTGGTGTATCACACTCACAATGGTATTTTCAAGCAGTTGTAGACAACTGTGACTGCTAACAGCCAATAATTGAGCTTCTAATATCTTTTGTATTTTTTTAACAAATCCCAAATTCACAGACAAAAAAAGTTTATTTTTGTTTAAAAAAGAAAAGAGGATCAACCAAACAGATAATTTTTTATTAAACAATGAGAATTCTTCAGATAAAACAACAGTGTTTTTTTTCCACCAAAATATTGGGCGAAATTCGGCCCCATTCCCCCCTCAAAATAGTATGTTTTTTTCCCCTCTCAAAGCCAAAATTTCCCCCTCATATGGCAGCCAAAATTTGCCTGAAATGGATACCTTTTTTTTTGCATATAACTGCCGAAAAATGTTTTATATTAAGCCTGTAAGACTTACTGTTAAGCAAAGTCGTTTACAAATTGTTCCCGGGTATGTAAGGGGAGCTACTCCTGGCGTCCCAACAAGTTTAACATGCGACTCTTTAAATTCTGCTGTCAATATTTTAGATCTGTATATTAAGAAAAAGCGATGTATTTTAAACTTGTGTTGCAAGAGTTGCTCCCCTTTCTACTCACTGGAAAGGAAACAATGTCAAACAAAAGTAAATCTTACAGTGGTAAGTGATGTATTGAAATATGCACTGGATTCGTTTTTGTTTGAAATAAAATTCCCCCTCCTTTTGCATTTTCCCCCTCAAAACGGCACCGACCCCCTTCCCCAAAAAGTGAAAAAAAACACTGAACAATTAAGTTGATACTCTTAAAGCAAAATTTTAAAATAGGCTTTAAAGTAGGGCTTACACTTTAATGTTAAGGCGTAGGCTTTAAGATTTGAGTATTAGTGGCAAAGTACAAGGGTCTTGTCTCTTTAACAATACTAACAAACCAAAAAATCAAATCACATTTGTCCGCAATGTCATTTGCAAAATTTTTCTTTTGATACATTCATAAAGTTGAACTTCAATGGTTTGAACTTAGTCTTGAATTGCTTTAACACCCAGAATTTCATGAATTCAATATTTGGTCCCTTAACTTTTGCAGTTAAATGCCTTCTTAATTCTATATAGTTCTACCTGGGATGGCTCTCAAATCTCACATGGTCCCATGAGTTCAATTATGGAGATAATTACATTCATTTATTCAAACAGACAATTTGTTGCTAACTTGTAACATATGACTATCAAATATAGCAATAGGGTGTGGATGTGTAACCACAGTAAAAGCCCCTTGTATTTTTTTCAATATCAAAATTATATAGTCACTTGAAATCAAATGCTAATTCTAACACTATCACATGTAGAGGCTTTAAGGTAACCAAGGGCAGGTCCAATTTTAGAACCTGACAGCTGTCTACTTTATCCAATAGATAGATAATGGATCTAAAGATTTTATACAAGCTGGATTCTATTATTGCTTACAACTAGTAAAACAGTCTTCGACTTAACCCACTCGACCGACGACCGAGTCGAGTAAATTTGCGGGTGGTCGAGTGAAAATTCCAAGCTGGTAGCCCGTCTGGTCGAGGGCTTTTTTCATTATCCAAATTAAGAAAATGTTGAAAATATGCAGAGCTCCAGATAGCAATGTTTTGGCTTTATGAAAATACAATATATTTCTGCTGAATTGGATGGAAAACTAAAAGTACTATTGTCAACACTGCTGTAAGTTGAAAACGAAAGTAGCAGGAAGTGACATCGAGTAAAAAGGGAAGGTAACTCTTGGGAGTTTCTGAAATGAAATTATTGATAAAGTTAAATTTGGTGTAAAGATCGTAGGACTTAACCTAATATTCAATTTGTTTAGACATATTTTATAATGTTTTTGCTACAAAATAAAGAAAAATGTTGAACTTGCCACTTTAGTTATTGGAAAACATATTTCTCCCTTGCCATCTGCAGTTTTGTACTCGATATTTTCGTACCAAGTTTATTGTGTACTCAATATTTTTGTACCAAGTTTACGGTTAAGGACAATTTCCTCAAAGACTAATTCTTTGTGTATAAAAGTTTTAATTCTATTATATTTATTTTTCATTAATTCTAATTTTAATTATAAATAATCAAAACCAAAGAACGGAACTAAAATGTGGTCTGTTGAAATAGAGTATGAATAAAGCCTCATGCTGACCATGTAGCTGATTGTAAAAGAATGTAACACATTCAAACAACAACATGTCAGCAACAAAAAAAATGAGTCTTGTCATTAATTTGCTGTGTAACCTAAACAAACCCTAGTCTAGGGAAGCCTGCCTTAACAGAGCAAGTTTTGTATTATTTCACATTGAATCAATATTTTATTATATATTTTTTGTGTTCAATGATAACTGTACACGTGGACATATATTCCAGCTATAAACCAAGTGTGAATAAAACACTAAGAAAAATTCATTTCCTATTAGATGCATTGACCAGTGGAATAATTTAGATGAAAACATTGTTCTCAGTGAAAGTGTTTTGACATTTAAAACTTTACTTGACCGGAGCTGGCAAAGTGAAAGATTTAATACAAGTGACATTTACTGAAGTTATCCTGATAATACTGTATAGGAGGAGCTTACAAGCCATCTTGGCTTAAATGCTCAGAAGAAGGAGAAGGTAAAGGTAATATATAAGTCAGTCTTGGCCCTAAAAATTATTTGCAGCTTTATTGAACTTAAAACGGTTATGAAATATTATAGACATTTATTAGGTGTCATCTCATGCTTCTAAATATGTCTTTTCTCTTGTATTTTGAAGGCACTAAGCCAAAAAAAAAAGTAATACGAAAAGGAATATAAATATTTTGTCAATGCATGTATCAGCCAACATGGTTACAGTAAATGAGGACAAGAGTATTTTCAGTTTTTAAACAATTTTTTTCAGTGTCTGTGGACAATGCCACAGAAATATCAAAATATTTTCTTTTCATATGTAGTTTAAACTCTTCTTATTTAAATAATGAAAGAAAGAAAAGTTGATTAGTTGGTATTTTATTAATGTTAAATGGTATATAAAACATACAGAAAGTGTTATTTTTGTACAAAATGTATGCAAAAAATACCATTTTGGTTCGGGCTAGTAAAAATGTGTTCGGGCTAGTGAAATTTGTAAGCTGCTAGCCCGACTGGGCTAGTGCTGATAAAAAATTAAGGCGAAGACTGGTAAAATCAGTTTGATATAGAATTTATACTCAGTTGTAAACTTTAAAACATTAAAAATTTTAAACCATGGGAGATTTGGTAATGCTTGTCTGTAAGTTCTATGGACATGGTATATAATCTAATTCCAGACTGAGGGTTTTGGAAATTGGTAACTTCATTGGAAGTTTGGAAAAGAGTGCAATAGCTAGATAACATTATTTCATCATTAAAGAATCTCATATTTATGTTTAGATGCTAGGTTCAATACATGAAATAGTTTTAAATAGTAAGACCTGTTGTGCTACATGTAGGTGCACATTCTGATATAGAACTGATGTTGCTGATATTTCCATGCTGTTTGCTTAATGCTTATCATGTTCATCTATGAAAGTATTATCATGCTTTTGCCTTTCGCTTGTTCAGACAGGTGCAAATCCACATTCTTCTTTTGTCATCATCAGCTATTTCAATTAAGTAACAAATGGTATTGCCAAAGGACTGTAATCAATATTAGCTCAATATAACACATAATTATAAGATGTTTTTAAACATATACAGTACATCTCTGTTATCTAAATATTTACATATCAAAAGATATTTAAAAAAAAAACACTTAGAAAAAGAGAAGCCTGGTCACAATCCTAGTATCCTAAATTATATTTCAGGTAGAAGAATAATGTGGATAATCATTTTACTGTTAAGAAGGAATAATAAACATAAAAATCATTTTTTTCAAAATCAACCTTCGTAAAGAATAAGCAAACAGGCCAGTATATTGCTGTGATATATAAAATTCGATTTCTTTGTCTTTGAACACAATATGGGTGTGTAACCAGCTACTCAAAGGAAACAATATTATATCACTGAAAACAGGTACAGACTACTTAACAGCTTAAGCTACTTCCTGAAATTAAACACGACCGACAAAGCCGGGTTTTTTTCATTAAGGAGGACAGTGTTTAAAGACAATAATAAAGGATAAAACGAATGAATTATACACAAATATACCTGTATTACAATTCTCCTATACCAGGGTGTAATCGTTGTTTGGAACTTGTCATGCAAAACGTCAAAATTTCCGAGACAGTCATCCGGTGTCGCCACAAATTTCACACCTGTTGATTATTCCGACAGGTGTGTCGCGGAAGAATATTAGTACGTATAAAAAGAAGTCCGATCAATTAAAGCTATATCTATAAGAATAACAATGTTTTAGATTTGAAATCAATGCAAACCACTAACCAAGTTGGCAGAAACAGTTAACCTTTTCATGGTTAAAATATTTTTGTGAGTCACAAATTAATCTTTACATGCAACCGAAGAGAAACCGAAAGTAAACAATGGGGGCGTCGCGTGCACTTCAAAACGAGGCTTTTCTTTCTAGGCTAAGTGGAACTAAATTAAATGAATCAATTAAAAGAAAACAAGGTTAGCTTTTAAAAAAGCTAGTAGCGACTCGCTTCGTAATTTTTTTCAAGGGGTGTGTTTAAATGTAAAAATGACAGTTCTGTTAGCTGAAGAGACTTCAGCGAACATCAAAATAAAAGTGAAGTCAACACTGGCCCGGTGCCCGATGGCCAGTGTATATAAGTTCAGGCCAGTGTAAATTTAAGAAAATTTTGTTAATTATTTAGTAGAATAAATTCAAAACTGGAATTCGGGCCAGTAAATTCAAAATCTTAAACTCATTGACTGAAAGTGACATATAAAGTTCTCTCAGTTTAACCAAGATGAGTATGAGTATATATGAAGGCGCATGTAAACAGATAGAATGAAGAACCTATGTCTATGCACATTTACTATATGGCCTGTTGACCTTGACCACAAAATGTTAGATAGGTAGATTTCATAAAGATGTCTCTTTATACAAAATTAAGTTGTAATACATGTATGTTATTTAGTATTGGAATGAGAGGCACAAGTCCTAAAGTAAACACAAGTTGTCAATCATACAGCCAGAAAAGCCGGGATCCTATTAAAAAATATAGGGATCCCGGAAATTGACCAGTCTAAGAAGATGTTTTTCAGATAAGCCGGGATCCTATTAAAACATATAGGGATCCCGGGAATTGACCAGTTCAAGAATATAGTTTTCAGAAAAGCCGGGATCGTATTAAAATGTAAATAGATCTCACGGATTGGCCAGTTCAAGTATATAGTTTTCAGAAAAGCTGGGATCGTTTTAAAACATATAGGGATCCCGGGATTTGACCAATTCAAGAAAATAGTCTTTGATTTTTCCAATTAATTAGGCATATAATTATAAGTATTGTGATTTCCGCATTAAATAAGTTTGTTAATAAATAGTTCTAAATATATCTATATTCTAAGTTAAATTAATTTAACGTTCATTACATACAATAAAAAAATTAACGTTTAATGGCCTTTCATTACGACAACAATCAACACAAATATAGTTCACTAGGTTTTTCCTCCATATCTTATACGATCCCGGATCCCGGGCGTCCCGGATCCCGGCCAGTAAATACATACACTAAATACCGGAAAGGATAAAATGACCGGAAAAAAGGAAAAATAAAAAATGCACAGAACCAGATGTACACTTATATTAATTAACCAAACGAAAACTTACCACAGAGAAAACAGGTGAAATCGCTAAATCAGAAGTCAGTGTAAATATGATTTATTGAAAAGAATTCATAAAGACAAACATTTTAATCATCATTATATCTTTGCGCTCAAAACAATACTTGCTGATTTTTAAAAATGGCGTGAAAATTGAAGGTTTTTTGACGCTATGTAAGATTAAATTTGATATGCTAAATAATTTTGGATCCTAGCCCTGATAGATAAATTTTGTAGAAAGCTGGAAGCCAAGCTTCGATTAAATTTTTGGATAGCTTCGGAGTTTTAGGTTGTTTCTCAGTAAAATCCTACCGTAATACCGGCTCGCCGTGGCGAGCCGGCATTACCTCTATATCGAAGTTCAAAATCAAATCAAAATTCAATTCTGTCATCAGAGAATTTAGCTGTGACATCAAAAAAAGCACAGAATATGGTCAGTGACTTCGAAAATACGTGTGATATTTAAATTACAATGTACATGTACTTAATGTGAAATAATGTTTCAAAGAAAACATGTGAAATAATGTTTCAAAGAAAACAATAACTAAATGGTTCACCATTTGAAGTCGATAGCTCAGTGATACACTTTTTTCAATAGCCTTGATGAAATTCAATAGCCTAGTTGAAAATACGTTTCAAAGTATTTAAGAAAAAAAAAACGGATTATGAGTTACGCCTACTCTTATTAATATTTACCACTGCCTATTTGGTAACTGAATTAAATATACAATTTATATTTATATTTAAAAGCAAATAAACAATCCAACAAAAAACATGATAGATTTATTAATTTTCGTTTAAAGTGACATTAATTATGCTCATTTTTTCATTTCAAGTTGAGCTGAATTGACTATATACATGTATTTCAAGAGAATGACTGTTATAATAGTGATACACTGGAACACGTTTAAGATAAGATATAAATTAATCTGTCCAAAACATAAAAAGACTGCCCCTCTCTTTTTTGGAATTGAGCGTTACCGGTATATTCCGACGGACATTTAGAGAAATTTCCTTGCCATGCAGATTATTTCCAAATAGAAATTTGAAAGAACCTGAGCCATGCGAACTATTTATCGTCCATGCAAAGATAATCATAAAATTGAAAGGAATTGTGGAACAATTTAAACTTACTTTGACTTTCCTCATTTCACTTTAAATACCATTGGATGCCTACAGTGCAGACCTAATTTTAGTTGAATCATATTTTATGAATAAGCATTACATAGCTTTATCAATTCCCCAATTTAAGAATAGAATTGAAAGAGGTGAAAGAACATGCAATATATGTCAATCTAGAGACATTGAGGATGAATTCCATATGATATGTGTGTGTCCCTGCTACAGACTTATAAGAAAACGTTACATTGATAAATATTATGAAAGACCATCTATGTTTAAACTTACCCAATTGCTGTCAACCAGAAATGGAAAAATGTTGACTAATTTAGTTTGTTTTCTAGGCATAATCTATTACAATAAATAATAAATAAATAGATTAATAATGAATAAATAAGTGCTCAATTTATTGTCATGTACGTCAAGAATTATATGTTAAATGATACTGATATATTCCACAGTATATAAACGATTTGAACCCCAACCGGATCTTGTGAGAAGATTTTAGTGTCAGCCATATTCTCCCACTTCACTTGTTTACGATATTGGTATTTATATTGATACTGATGGACGTTAGGTTAGTAAATCTTTATTTATATTATTAGAGAGAAACTTTATTAAACGTCTAAGTAATGCAAAACATAAACGTTAGCACGAAGGCTATAAAATAATCGAAACTCACGGACAACTTTCAGGTGATCAACACTGAACACGAACAAAAATCCGTCTTATTCCAATGTTGATTTAGTTAAACATTGAATTGTGATAACGAACTACTAAAGTAATCAATAACAAACGATAATTTAGTCATATGCATAACATATTGCTGTATCTTGAACATAAATTTAAGAGTTTTACCAAGGAGGTCATTTCCGTAAACTGAACGTTACTTGCTGGTGATTGTGAACCCTACTTGTGAGTTTACGAATTTTATCTGTACCCTGACTTGTGAGCATTTTTAAAGATTTATTGGAGAAAAAGTTTACGTTCATTGCGATTTTGTATCAATTATTGCCAGAAAATATAAATGATTGTAATAGAATTTTAGTATATAAGGTGGGGTCTAAGGTATTTACCGAGAATTGGTTTTTAACTGATAATATTGTTAATCATTTGTTTAATAAAATATATAATGCTATGTATATTTTTCTTTCGGATCACCATGGAAGAATACAACTGCATATACTGTTCAGTAAAGACTACGAATTTCAATGCCATCATTGACCACATAATTATTCGCCATCCAGACTGCAACTTGAAAATAAGAATAAATAAATGATCAGAATAAAATTTCCTACTTAAAAAAATTCAGCGTCACAGCCAATAACGTAAACGAAAAAAAAAAAGAAGTTTATAACACCAATTGCTGAAACACTGACGTACATGTCAGAAATAGAAAGTCAATGAATTTCTGAGAATATAAAACAGTGTTTAAAAAAGCAGAATGAAATCAACGGTAGGTGTAAAGCTTTCAACATGTTGAAATAAGTAATCTGCAAAAAAATCTTGTAATGATATTTCGAGGTTTATTGATACGTGACGTTATATAATGGTCACGTCAAAACTTACAACAATGCCGTTGAACTAAATATAAAAAAATTATAGTACATAATTATGCAATATTTTAGCTTTATATCTTTCCAAAGAAAAATGAATGGTAAGTGAAGATGAGGTTTGTTAGTTAATTATTCCTATCAAGAAATAATTGACTTTCTGATTCGTATAAACAGCCACTTTCGTAGACAGTGAAAACATGACGAAGCTCCTCCATTCATATGCAGTTTAAGTTACTTAATTACATGTAAAACATGTACCCTTCTCTTGTGACACAATAACTTCATATTCTGCACAATAAAATTTGGAACATACGACAAAAACACAATAAAAATCATCAAAAGTGACTCGCAAGTAATGGTTCAGTGAAAACACAAGTAGGGTACAGATCATTAAAATTGTTTTAGCAAGACGGGTACAGTTATCAGAAATGTCGCCTCTATTATTTACTATGTTTTATCAATATTCACAGATATTTTCACAAGTGTCTGTCCGGTAACATGAGGTTAAGACAATAAATTAAAGATTCAGATATGAGTTATAGTGAAGTAAAACAATTTTAGGCATACATTTGCTTGTGTAATCGGCGTGTGTTGACATAAACAAAACATGAGGCGAAGAGCACAGCGTTTTATGCGCATATATTTTACGAAGAAGGTAATGGGTGTATATTTAAGCAAAGATAAATTATTTCTTAATAAGATTCAAATGTTAACAAACCGTAACATATTAAATTCAAGCCGATTTTTAATAGTTTAATGTGTCATTACGCCTGATTGTATGTTTAGATGCTGAGATCTTCTCACAAGATCCGGTTGGGGTTCAAATCGTTTATATACTGTGTATTCTATACCTTCTTTTGTCATATGTACAACAGATACTGTTATTTTCAAATATTGTATTATATCATTATACGGGGAAGTCGCGGGTCCGGGCTTTGGCTTGCCCGGCTATAGACTACACGTGTCTATTAAAAAAAAAATTACAAAAAAAAACAATAAAAAAATATATAGAATTCTATACCTATCAATGAAATTTTTCAGTGTCAGTTCTAGTCGGGCACCACCATTTACAATGTAACTCAATGATAAAAGGCGGGGTATTCCGATAATGGAACAAATCTCAACTTTTCGGATTAATAATACTCGTCGAGTGTTCCGAGTGAAAACGGTAGCAGTGCATGTAATACCGAATGACATCTTTAAAACGGAAAAGAATGAAAGGAAATTTTTTAACAACTTCCCCGTTCATAGGCTTTGCCTAATTTCATATTGTTTGACTTTGACACAATAATGTATACCTGTTATGGATGAGGAGCGAATGCTCAAATCTAAAAAATATATAGTTCTAAACAAGTATATTCGCGCGATGTACATAAAAAAGATGGCGTTGCCCAAAAGACTTGACTGAATTTATGATCATCAAATTGTAATTTTTAAGTACATGTAAACGACAAGGACCTTTACATTTTTTTGCTTTGATTGTTTTTAGTTGTTTTATAATCTACTTCACAGTAGCAACCAACTTAATTAACCTACAAACATTTCCATAAATATCCTTCAAAATTATCTGTAATGTACAAACCTATTAAAAGAATAGGAGAGTCGTATCGTATTTTAGGGAGTTTTGATCTTTTATAAACCTATGTTAATATGAAAAAAGGTCAATAACCATTAAAATAGTCTTTTGAAATAAACAGCTTATTCAGCTGAACTTGACGACCCCCCCCCCCCCCCAAAAAAAAAAAAAAAGAAAAGAAAAAAAAAGAGATAAACATAATGTCAATTTAAAAAATGTCTGAAAACACTAAAATAAATATGTTTAGGTAACACATCCTGTTTTTTCATGTTATTTTCAGAGTGTATAGTGTTGGAGAAGGAAAAACCGGTGTTTTAAAGGATTTCACTGATAGGAAAGTTTGTTAGTTTGTTATGTGTTTTTGCGATGAAATTGAAAATAAACAAAACAAATGGCCTGTCCAAAATAGAAAACTAGAAGTTGGCCATGTATTATTGATTGCTTGCTCTGAGATATAAATGTTAATGTTAGAAATGAAATAAATGTGTATGTGATAACAGTGTAATATGTAAAACGTTACATACAAGTTACTTACTGATCCAGACCTTTATCTAATTGTACACACATCGCGAAAGATATTTGACTGCTGTCCTTTCAAGAGTATTCGGTGCTTTTTAGAAAAGCTGAAACCATTGAACTGATCCAGACATGTAACAATAGCATTCCTTGAAAAGTTGGCTCAGGGTGTGGCATTTAAATCTCCGGCTACTAAAGCATGTACACGAGGTTACTACTAGTATTAAATATCTTTACCACTTTGGATTGTTCTCACGTTGTATATTATAAGCATATTTTTTGTCATTTCAAAAATTAAAATAAAAGCAGAAAACAAGTAAAAAAGAGGTAACTTTTATTTAAGAAAAAAGAAACACAACAGTAGCAAAAATCAGAGAAAAAAAACAACAATTAACAAAATATTAACAGAAACTGCTAAACCATACCTGATGATATATTAACATAAAATGTACTTGAAATAGTAAAAAAGAAAAAAACGCACACAAATTGAATTAAGACGTTTCAAGCAAATGTTTATGAGGCACGCTAATACAATATATGTATGTTAATAAATAACAAATCCTTTTCTGAAAATTAGGTACATTGTGGCTAAGAAATAAATATCTATGTTTTTTCTTTAAAAATTACTATAATTGTACAATTTGCAAAAGAAGCAAACGATGGTTTAGCTCCATGTATTTATTTTACTTTTTCGAAAATTGAAACATCACACAAAAAGTAAAATGAAAATATTATTATGGGGGTTACTTAACCTAAGAAAAATAATAACATATAAAAATATCTTGAAAGTCAATGTATGACAACTGATGTGAAACAGCATTTTACCCTTCCAAAGTTAAGATATAAAAACAATATTATGTAATTACGCTGCCCAAATGTTAGTGATTTACAAACAAGTATGATATAAACTGCCGATGTTTCAGATCTGTTCGATGGTGGCTTCGTCAATCTTGGGGGTGTATTAATATTTTAGTTATCCTGGTGCTCAGCAATATGAAACTTTGTGTTTTGAAAATAATTAAATTATTCAATTTAAATATATATTCTTTTTTTTTGTAATAGTAAAACGCTCTTATGATCAGTCGTTTAAATTTATTTAAACAGTCAGCTAATGTGTTTTATTCGTAGAACTTCAAAACAAAAATTAATGTTATCTATACTGTTTAAAAACTTACCTATGACAGTACAATAATAATCAACAAGCCAAAATATAACGATTGATAAATGTAACGATTGTAACACTTACAAAGATAAAACAATATAATGGAAGTCATGACAATACATTTCAAGAACGTTTATTTTGTACATATGTAACCGACTGATTGTTCGTGTTTCATTACAAATAAGAATAGAGGTTTAAGTAAACGTTTAAGCAAAATTAATGTTTCTAAGCACTCACATTGCGTCTTGATGGAGCAATAAACGATCCAGTCATTAAAATTCTACACAGGAAACAACGACAAAATAATACAATACAGAGGAGCGACAGTACAAGAAGACAAGACCTGGTCATTACAGACAATACAACAATTGGTATATACAACGTAAGGTTATGTTTATTAAAGTGGGACTTCAATACTTTGTTTTTCTATCCATGTAAATCTTTTGAAATAAAATCAATTTAGAATATACGTGGAAGCTCGGTGTACAGTCTTCTATTACACAATATCATCCAGTGTTCAGCGTTCATATTTTGAAAATGATTTTTACACCAGCAAAATAGTTACAAACTTAAAGCAAGAAATGTTCAAATTTAGTTGTAGAAGATCACCAGTCGTTTAAAATACATTACATGTAAAGGAACTACAACGTTTCAAAACAAGTTAATATCCGAAACAACTAAACCTACACATAAGTAATATCTATGAATTATAACGGGTAATAATATTAAATGAATTAAAAATAAACAGATTTCAAAATTCAATTTTTTCTTTGTAATAAATCGTTGTTTGATATATGATATTTTTATTGCCATAAGAGATAATATTCTTTTCGATGTTTCTTTATTTTTGTATATTTTGTCTTTTCGGTGGAATATTTTCTAACACTTGCAATACCCGGGTAATGTAAGGTTTGTAGGACAGTTGGAATATTCTCCATGGTTACAGTTGAGGTTACACCAAGCTGTCATAACCTGCGTCATGTATTCTCCCAATGCATAGATGCCACCTGGGGTACATTCTACTTGTTCCTGAAATAATTAAAAAACAACGAATTTTGCTTTCAAATTAGATAAATTATATAGGTAGATAGGTAGATATATATAGAAATAGCCCAAGTATATTTTTTAAAAGATGTTTTTAAAACTGAACATAAAAGGATAATTAAGCATCATTGAAAGAGATAATTACATGCTAAGAAATAAGTTTGAAAAAACAAAACTAACATAACAGAACATAAATCCCAATTTCCAGAAAGTATCGCCAACTTCGATATGTTAGAAAATTTCATATTCCCAAAACGGGATAAAACATTGAATACGGAATAAAAACATGTTAAGCAGTATTTAAACATGACGTTATATGACTCGTACTAACATCATTTGACCATACAAACGATTTAAATGTCTAGAAAAAAACGCACAACAACAAAAAACGTCATATACGGATGGTATTTCGTAAGTTCACGGAAAGCAATCACAATTTTTCAGTCATTTTCTGTTATACAGAAGGGAAAAAATTTACAATTAATTGGCAAACATTTCCCTTTGAGGAATACATTTGGGATACAAAATGAAACATGTACCATGTTTTGTAGACTATATTGTAACTTTATGGCCATATTTATGAAAATGAAAATCAATCTACAAAATTGTATCGAAATACCAAACTGAATCAAACTTCAAAACGATTTAGGCCACCTAAAAAGTTTGACAGATAATCAAAGAATACATAATAAAATTAATAAGTTGAGAAGCTACATTCGGAAAAGGCTTCGTAAAGGTCAATAATTTAGGTCAATTAAATTCAAATTTCTGGTGCAAAGGTTGTATCAATACAGTATTCATTTATCTTATAGAATTTTATCCTATATATAGAATGAAATATTTAATAACTGTTTTATTTAAAAAACGTTATCTTAGCAGTTTGAACTAGCTCGTTATAAATTTGAATACTAGTATTCAAGTTAGCATAGTATATTACTTGAGGTAAGGTCACTTAAAAGGGCAGCTTGTAATAACACTTTACAACTTACATCAGACACCTCTGTAACATCCAGGCATGCGCAGTGAGTCTTATACGGGCAATTAACCGGATCTGAACCACACGCTTCGTTACACCAAAAGTCCATTCCGTGTAGAGATGCATACAGTCCTTGACCAAAACACCGGTATGTGGCTTTCGGCGTTGTTGTTGCTGGCACTGGTGTTGTTGTTGTCGTTGTTGTCGTCGTCGTCGTTGTCGTGATGCGTTCTGTAGTTTTTGCAAAAAAATACGGCTTATGTCGTATTAGGTAGATGGATTGATCAAATTGTATGCGATAATACCAAGTAATTTAAAGACTTTTTACGACAGTAAAAGCATACACCTACCCAGTTATAAGCATTGGTAATTATTGCGACATATAATTATACGTCGGTTTTATAAACAGTAACCAATAGGACATTGCTCAATGTAAATTACTTTAAATGATGAATAAATAACTGCTTTGGGTTAACTCTTTTATGTTTGAAAGCAGAATACACTAATACACTAGAATGCAAGCGGCAAGTCATCCGTTGGATCATCATAGTGACAAAAAATGAAATATGAAATTATATGTAATAGTTTTAATTGATTTTTTATATACATAGTATCTTAATTACTCTTTAAACAAGTATAGAAAACGGAGTAAGTATTAGAAGTACCTATCTCGACAACCAGACCAAAGCAAGTTGCTTTGCGGCGAAGGTTTATACATAGCTTGACGGTGTAAGAGCCACCCTTCTCTAACGAGAGGTCCGAGTTGACAATGATTTCTTTAGTCGTCTCTACGTCAAAAAGATATATGTTTGATATACATGTACTAATTTTACAATATCTTTAAATGACATTTTGCGACGAAAATGTCATTCTGTTACCTTTCTTTCAATAATGTTCATGTTTTAAACAGTTTTTAAGAATCTACCATGTAGGGTCTATCTCTTAGTAATATGACCTAGTGTAGACTTGTCAATGTATAGTAATGCATGTACCCGATTTTATCTCTTCGCAAAGAATATATGAAATAAAATCCGAAGATAATTAAGATAGAATTTAACTGTTGTTGTAAAATAAAAAATGGTCATTTTTGCAGTATGCCCATGCTCTATACTATTAAGTACTGAAATGTTTCAGTCTTTTAAACTAACAGCGGACTGTTCTGAGAGTGAGTGAAAAGAAATTACGGCTTGATTCATTTTACGGGTTCATACCATTGTATCTGAACAGAGATTGACCGGTTGCATTTGATGTAGGTCCAACCAGACTGTAAACCACGTTGTTTTCTCCAACTGGGATAGTAATGCTGTCAAACTTCAGTAAGACGTCCCCAACTTTAGCATCCGTGTCAAGTTCTATTGGAACGTCTTCACCTGTGAAAGGAGGAGCAACACATTAACATATCTCAAATCTAAGCATTTAAAACGATTCGCGTAAGAAACTACAGACTTTTTGTCACAAAACAGGCATGTTCTTCTCATAACAGGTTGCAATTCAAATGATGACCATGTGTCAAATTCAAATATGAAAATAATCGAAATAAACAGTAATTGGTAAGTAATTTGTACCATTGAATAGAAATTTAGAAACATTTTTACCAATAGTCTTAAATATGCCATATGACAGCTTAATCTATCTGTGCACTTTTTGAATTAAATATATACCAGGAAATTTTATTTCCGGTTCCGGTGCTTTTGAAACATTCAAGCTAATCATCTGTCCTACTACATCGTTGTCGATATAACCGGATGCACTGCACTTAACGGAGATTTGGTAGTTGACATTGTAGTTAAGACAACCCGAATAAAGCCTGCAGTTACTACAGTCAGTTTTGCTACATGATTTCCGGAAAATTTTCGTACCTTAAAAAAAAAGAATATAATCATAAGTCCTTTGATAAAAAAATGTCTTTTATGGCTATTTTCATTTTCAAAGAAATTATCACAGATTCATTGTTGTAATAAGTTTCAGCAAGGTCTTATTTTTCATATATATTTAAACTATTATATGCGCCGAGACTTTTCTTCCACAAATATGTTACTAATGTGTTAATTTATGACAATTGTACCTTACATGTAACCACACTCAAACTGTTTTGAAACAATAGTTTTTCAGTTATTATCTTGCTTGTGCATTAAATATTCCTTGATAATCAAAAACAGTAGTTGTACATTTAGACAAGCTTAATTTAATGAGTATAAAAATAATTCAAAACGTTGATATTTCAAAAGGCAAATGTACACAATTTAAGCAACACAATTTATATATTTACCATCGCGGACTTCTGCAATTCCATCTGTACTCTGAACTGTGCATTTCGTGCACGGCACTGTTTTGGAGCACGTGCAAGAACCGCCATCAGCACATGGACATGCCTCTTGAACAAAACATTTTGTGTTGGCGGTCCATAGCAGACTTTCTTGATTGTCATTTTCGTTCATTTGAAGAGATATTGGTTTCGGTAATTCAACAACTTTAGACTCGTCTGCAACACGACGCAAAATAATTAGAAAGAAGCGCTATTAATGACACGGTATATATAACAATTGTGAACAATTAATTAATAAATACTATCATCTTGTTCGTGGCATCCAGTAACAGTTATTTTATATTCGGTCCATCAATCCGCCGAGAGAATAAATACTTGTTACAATTACAAATATCACTCTGATGGAAAAACAATAACGAGACAAATACTGAGTTGCTCCATTCCATGACATTATCGCGTAAAGGTTTATTAGTTTATCAGGAATCCATCAAAATAAGCAGTGTATATAAAAACTAAGAAGACAATATGTTATGGTGAAAAAAGTCTTCATAAAAAGGCGATCAAGTGATTTACCACATTGATAATCTCTGCATATCCTTCCATTACAAGCTTCAGAATGCTGGGCTTCCTTGTACGGACATACTGAAAAATAAAGTTGTTGATTATATTGATAAATGAAATCTTTGTAAGAGGTAGTCACCTCTATTTCGTTTTTACATGTTTACCCATGGTCAATTATGTTTACCAAGAAAACGCGGACAAAAGGGGTAAATTGTAAAATATCTGTAGACCTGCGTTTTGCAACCCTCATCTTTAGGTCGGGTAATACTTGTAGGCTAGCTTGAGGGACATAGCTTATAGAACACAGAAAGGATAAACATACACCCAATAATGAATAATAGGCTATGACCTTTTCGTCTTTTATAATTTTATACGTGTCAGGTAATATTGGCTGACTAACTTCTACTACCAAACAATAACGGAAACAATACAGTGTAAACTTTTATGACCATAAACAACTTGTAAAAGACATGTGATGACCTAGTTGTTTTTGTGTCAGCAACTCATACACGGTTTGTCACATGGAATTGAGCCCTACTCGGGTCACGACCATATATCCTCACATTGAACCAGTACTAAGAAGCAAGAAAGTGGTTCAGTTAAGCTTCAAACTTTCATCTCAATAGTGCTAAAACAAAATGTAAAACGCATTGAAATGAAGCAGTGCAAGTGAAAGTTTAACCGTCCTCTCATGGTGTGTACTGTTCGCTATTCAGACATTCAGCAGTTCATATTCAGTAAATTCCGCAAAAAATGAAATGGTTGTGACCATATTGAATGGTGGACGAGTCCATTAAGGTTAATTTACGTGGTAAGGGTTAAACAAACACCAAACGCCTTGATTGAATTGGTTTGATTATGTCAAATTGTTTTATAAACTATACCTCCATTGCATCCATTTATGTCCACTTCTCCGAAACTTCCGATACAGCAGAGCTTCCTTGTCTTAACTACCGGCCTGGTGAATAAAACAAAATCATCAGACATCGCTTATATCGTCAGAGTTTTGTGACGGCATTATCACTAACGGAAAAGACTTAAATATTTTTTTCACATTCATTGCAGAATCATTATTTGCATTGGTAGTGAGTACAATTACATAGTTATCAATCATTTCAACATGTAACAGTGTTAACAACAACTTAAGAATGGCGATAGAAAAAAACAAGACAATTGAAATGAAAATTGTATATATAAAGCACAAAACTCACGTTGAAACGCGCTTAGTAGATTGACATCTGCTCCAGCCCCACCAACCACACTTGTAATAACTAACGTCAACGGAGTAAGTTTCAACTGTATATTTTTGTTCACATACGGCCCCGCTGAAAGTAATGAAAACAATTTGCAAATTATAAAACTACATCCGTCACTGCTGAAACATTAAGATAAAAACCCTGTATAATCGCGTTGTTTTCAATCATTCATAACAATACACTGTACTTTAATTTTTAAGTTCGCCCATTCGTCACCATTTTATAGGTAATTTGCAAATATAAGCCGTTAAAAGGTATGATGTTTAATATAGAAATATATAGTCAACCCTTTAAGGTCTTGTGTTTTGCGTCAACTTACACTCACTGGAGAGTTGTTCGATTATAAATCTTGGCTTCATTATTATCATTAAAATGAAATGTTAAATCATTAATGACATAAAACTATCACACAAAGACGAGCCCGATGAAATACATACAAATGATAAGGCTTAAGGCTTAAAAAGGTAGCAATTATAGCAGTTACAGTACAGTTTTAATTTGTTTGTTTACTAGTTGTCCCTTTACTTTGTTTTGTTTCCTCTATATACATGTATATGTTCGCATTGGGATATCTTAAATTATGAGCGACATTATGATAGTCATTTGGAGACTCGTTTCTTAGAAGTAGAAAGTCCGGCTTAGTCTTTCGCGGACCATTTTGTCACTGCATCATTGTTTCATTTTGTTACACTTTTTGTTTCAATACGGAACTCTTTCCACCTAATATGCTTTCCTGGATAACTAACTAGTAATTACCAATTTCTGTAATGACCAACTTGTTATATCACATGATCACTAAATAAGTTATGAGAGTGAGAGACAAATGACCATTACACTCAATGTCCGGTAATGAGAGATTTAGCCTTGCATACAAATACAATGCTCTCCCTAATGTACTAAGCGGGCAAACTTCTTGGCTGCTGATGGACCGCCAAATTTTGGACAAACTTTTTTATATTTGCATGTTTAAACAGCCTATGTAATCAGAAATGAACAAATACCCTTATTTCACGGGAACTATATGGTATAGCAAGTGAGTATAGTAAACATGATTTCAATATACATGTATGTAAAGATTTTGAACTTTTAACGTCATCAAATATATATTGGTGATGTTTACACATCGCCACAAACAAAATATTCCTCTTTACATTTTTTTTTTCATTTCATTTTTATGTGAATTATTTTTTACTTCAGCACACAACTTTGCGCTAATTCTTTCACAACAAATGCCATGAAATTTGCATTCACATATACCGCTTGTGTATTTAGTTTGCAAGGTCAACAAAAACCTTATTTCATACTAAAATACCTAAATGATTGTACAGGACAATAATATAAAGTTACCTATCGATCATAAGTGTCCTGAAATTAAAACTTTTTATCACCCCCACTTAAAGATAATAACTTTGTATTTGACAGACGGCTATTCTTCATGATTTAAGTTTTGGCGGAAGTATAAATGTCTATCGCCCATGGCAACACAATATACTGACACACAGCCAAAAAGTCTTAACACCTTGTTTATTCGGAGTGCTAGCTATAGCAATGACAATCATTTTCTTTACCCCGACCTCGCATCGAACCTGCATCCTCCCACACACAATGCGGGCGTCATCTAACTAGGCCATTGCTGCGGTCCTTGTATATATTTGTCAAATATATGGAGAAAATTATCAACACCGTAGCCATGTTACAATTATTTTCTTTTCACATTTAACATTAGATGTTTTTAAAAACGTAAAACAAAGTATTTTATGTACGAGTTTTCCTTTCTATCATTGAAAAATGGATGGATATTTGAATTTTTAGCTCCGGGTATGGCAGCGAGTAAAATTGAAGTTCAGCAACCGCTCAGTTGCTAGACAAACTTTCATGTAGTTTAACAGTACTGAACAAGGACCTGATATACTTCTGTACAAGCCAGAGTAGAGGTACAGTGTGATTGACCGTAGAAAGGTTACAGCAGCTATTTATGTAAATGGACAGTAGTAACATTTAGTATTTTACCTTACGACGTCTGTCAGAATCTCATTCAAGATGATAAGGCTCACCAATATCTTAAACATTCTGTAACAGAAATAAATAAATAAATAAATAAATAAATAAATAAATAAATAAATAAATAAATAAATAAATCGACGCTTTTTCCAGATTCCTTTAAAACTAAAGTATTAAATAAAAAAGGGGAAACAAAATATTTCTTTATAGCAAAGTTACATACTACATATTTGAAATAATCATCTAATAATGATCAATAAACAATTCAACATTATAAAAAAGGATAATTAAAAAAAAACGTATTTGGACTCTTTGTTTTAAAAATAAAAAATACTCAAAATAAATAAATAAATAAATAAATATAGAAAAAAATAAAATAAGAATAAATAAATCATACCTGATCCAGTCTTGTTTTAGTCCATATAAACACAAATTAAAGACTGACAAAAACTTTAATGAAACTGCGCAGTTTTAATATTGCGTAACGATTCTATTTTCTTTCCGAACTGATTTAAATTCTTCTCTCTTTCTCTCCTTTTCTTAAAACAACAAAAAGTACCCGGAAGAGTTGAACGGTTATTTTTTTGATATTGTGCATTCAAACGACGCAGTGATTTTAAAAAGGCTAATTTACTTTCTGTCACAAATATAATGCTATAATGTATTTCAAATTAACAAAGAACTATACAAATGCGAATTTGTACAAAAGAAGTCATGGGATATCTTGTAATCTTATACGACTTTTTTGTTTGTAAATGACGTGATCGCTACATATTGTCAATAAGCATTATGATATGCATTCCAATTTTATGAAAACCCATTTTTGTACCATTTATTAATGTAATCTCCTATTCGAAATTAAAGTAAATGTACATATTATACTTTAACGATAGATTACCCTGAAACGGGATGTTTAATAATCGATGCACGTGTTTTTTTATGAGCTGGCATGAATATATATGTAAAAAAAGCACTTGCATACAACAAGCAGAAGTTTTTCCATCTGAATAATGCACCAGTCAATAATAATTCCGACCGCCCCACTTTGTGACAGTGCGTGCGATAGCGGTGGAAATGAGCAGGATTTTTACCTTCAGCCTAAACCCGCACTGCTGCGTCGAAACAGTGGTAACAACCTGATTATCGGGTACAAGCTCGAATCTCGTTATTTTCAATACTATAGGAAGAATATGTATAATTTCTTCTCTCGAGATTTGAGATCTGACAGCTATATATATATACAATGTATGTCATTAGTTCTTTATATGGAATCAGAGAATTGTCGTTTAAACGAAACATTTACATGTATATTTTAATAAAGATAAGTTAAATACCACAAACTTCTTAAGTCGGCCTACTAGGGCAATAACGTAATTGTAAATATATGAAACGATGACATCATGCCCACAATGATTTAAAATATTGAAACGGGCCGACGTTCACTTGGGATCCCAGTAAAGTTTTCATTCTTGATCATAAATGACACCGACTATCAAAATAAAATATTTTTCATGAATCATTCAAACAAACTTTTATTAAATGTATAGTTTTGAGTGTGTTTAGTTTGTTTACTCAATTACCATATGGGCAAGCATACACGTATATCCAATGGTGTCTTGCTAACATTTCTTTTATTGGTATTCCTTAAACATTACATAGTCTACATTCTTGACAAAACTTTTCTATCGGAAACTAGATCATATTATTCTAGTGAAAACCATAATAAGGAAACTGCTCAAATTGTACGCTGTTGAATTTGGTATTTTGGCGCATTATTAAAGTATTATATACATATTATTAGTCTAACAATGAAACCCTTTGAACCATTATTTTTCAAAACTGCACCAATTCTCATCTGGACCGTTACAGGACCGTTACAGGGCATTCTTCTATATCACTTGACAACTCACATAGAGGCTACGTCATATCATGTGCCACTAAAATAAAATCATTTTAAATGTTGGTTGAATATTTTACTGTATAAATTATGTTAAATACCTTGTTTAACATGATAAGTATATCAATTCACTACGTTTTTATACCCCCACTTAATGGGTTGGGGCATGTGAATTTGTCCTTGTCTGCCTGAAACGCTAACACACTGGACATCACGCTGTCATGCTGTCTCGCTGTCCGTCCGTACACTCATATTACGATGAAATGCGAGGGCATCCACCTCTAGATGCAGCTTACAACCGTATAAAGCTTATTTTTGTAAGATGACTAAGATGGTGATTGTCGTCAGCTTTTCGCTCTAGCTACGACCACGGTAGATGCCTAGTACAACAACGTCTACAACGGTGATTTTGATAGCGACTACGACGTCTTAGACTTAAAGCACTACGAATACAGCTACGACTACGACGACACTGACAGTTTCCCCAACTTCTACGACTATGACTTTAACGACTACTCCGACGACTACAGCCACTACGATTTGTAATAACTACATGACTACGCATTTAAAGACTACGTCGATAACTTCGGCAGCGACTACGATAACAACGTCTTATACAAGTATATGTCGTTATTGACGACGACGTTAATTAAGCGAGTAGTTTAAACCTCTAGGTTTACGATTTGTACGACTTCGGTTTCTATCTGCAACGCGACAACTACAACGATGACAACGACTTCGACTGACTATGACATATTGGAATTATGACTACATCTAAAACTTCGACAATGATGACAACCAAATAACAATAGGTGTCATTTTCTGATCATCGCTTACCTTCTTCTGCAAAAAAAGCAAAAGAATTCACTCGTTATATATGGAAAACTATTTTTTGTACCATACAAAGTGAACTTGACTCCTGGGAACCATAATAAAAAAAAATTATGTCATTTTCTGATTATTGTCAATACACCTGCCAAATAAAGAAACTAAACTTAAAAATGTTGTCACTAGGTGTGAGCTACATATGTTTAAGGCACCTCGGAAATTAATGATTTTCCGTTTTGTAGATAGGTAGATACGAATTTATATTGTTGTAAAATGTGGATTTAGAACATGTAAGATGCTGATAACAGGAAGGCAATAACATTAAATGTGAAATAATTTGTGATGAACTTAGCAAAATGTAAACATATTTGTAATTTGACTTCCATACAAAATTCTAATTCATAGTAACTGTACTTATTACCAAAAACGCAAAAGAAACGAAAGATAGCTCAGGTATTCAATGGCCAAAGAATTACTTATTGGTAACTTTAACAGGACGCCTTGAAAAGGTTTTGGAAAATAAAAAAAGTTAACATGTGTAAGGCATAACAGACCTTTAAGACGCAATACCTTTTTCGAAAATGGATGTACATGTATACGTAAGCTGTATGCGTTGACAGTTAACGAATACAGCTTACCGTAAGCTGAATACGTTTAACCACGTATACAGCTAACGAGTAAGGTAAGCTATATACGGCGCAATACTGCTCTGATTTAAGTTCCACTGAAATAAAAAGACTTTGCAGATTGACTCCTAGACCCCAGCATTTGCGGGAACCTAGGTATAGAGACTAGTATATCATATACTAGGCCGGTATATTCCTTACATAAATTGATTCACTTTAAAGGTCAGTTCGTACATTCATAATATGCACACGCATGTACAATTTGGTAAATATTTATAATTCTATGAATGCAATTTCTATACTTGTCGACAAACTTTCAACTTAATACATTGATATTATATACATTTTTGTATTTATGTTTGCTAAATGAAAACATACAAATCAGTACGTATTTCTTGATTAGACATCAGTGATCTTATCTTTACTACAAGGATATGTTATAGTTATAGTGGCTGTTGCTAGCGACAACACGACGCACAAAAGTGTTCAAAATTAGCCACCATATATACAAGTAACAAAAACACATCAATATTATAAATGTATTTATAACATTGTACGATTTTTATTCATTCTAATACTGTGGTGAAAATTGATATAGATTATACAAAATACACCTGATCATTTGAAAGATCTTTGGCAATTATAGCAATTACACAAACTCTTTACCTCAACGATTGATTATAATCATAGATAAAATTGATAAAAGAAGACCGAAGTCACGAAGTTACATAGATCTAAATGTTGAATGATAGGCCATTTTGATTCTTTGCCAGAAAAATATATATATCAAATATATTTTAAATTATAACCAGTCTAAGACATAATAAATATTCATGAGGGGATCACGTGACTTTGTATACAACGACTTCGGCGCATCGGTAAGTCCATTATTTTTATAGATTTAGGTGAGAAATGTTTCCTAAATACAAACTAGACACACGGTAACTTTCTTCAAATATCAATACCAAGTACATTGCCCTACGTTTATGGTTTTTGAGAACACATGGATAACATTGTTTAAATTGTGTGAAAATTGCAAATGTAGCTTTACTAAATCACACGAGACGGTATAATTTTGTACCAAAGTGAATAAGACAAGCTTTCTTCCTTCACTAAAAACACAAAACCAAGCATAATATTGACATCTTTTATTGTAGAAGTCCAAATAAAATCTGGCTGAAAAATCAACACGATTTTATATGGACTTCTACGATAAAGAAATGTCAATATTATGCTTGGTTTTGTGTTTTTTTAGTGAAGGAAGAAAGTTTATTTTCATTCATTTTGGTACAAAATCATACAATTTTCATTGACAAATAATTTTACGAATATATATTATGCATAATAAGTATTATAAAATGATGACAGAGTTATGAATATATTTATTTGACCTGCATGATACAGTATATTTTTATATCTATCTTAGAATTAGAAGAACATTGAACGCTATATATTCTTTTTTTATTCCAAATCTTTGCACTATTGTAACAAAAAGCTCTTTTTAACATAGTTTGAGCGGCGGCTTGGTATAACTATGTCATGAGGTGATTTCTTGATTGTCAATACTTCAAGATTGTTCATTACAATAAATACTTTTTTGTTTTGTTTATAATATCATACATTGTTTTTGGATGGATGGATATAATAATATTATTTTCGTTAGTGGCATAGCCAGGGGTGAAAATGTAGTAGTAAGCGTTCACGAGCGACACATAGATTTATGTGTAATGTGAAAATTTTGTACGAAGAGCTGTCAAGCTCGAGTTAGCATATTTGTTATAACATGAGTCGAACAGCATTATATTTGACGTCAATGTTGTTTTTCTTGTTATCACATAATACGCGGCGCAGAAGTGTAATAAAGCCATTTAATAAAAACGATATTACACTAGTGTAATAACACTTTGACGTGACGTCATTTGCGCTATATATATACATAGCGTTATAAGCGCGCTAATGTTAGCGTTACACTATAGGCGCGTCATTGAAAAATTACTCATTTTATCATGCAACTGCTATGGTAACTGCCGATAACACTTGCCTGATAATTATTTTTGATATCACGTCAGTAACCTGATATCAAAAATTAGCCCCGCCCATTTTAACGGACTTTTTTCAATTGCTTATATTCTCATTTTCATCAGCATGTGAATTCTACAATGTAATCTCATACCCTTACAAGTCTTGAATCAATATGCGAAATTTATTTATTTATTATTTCGATTTCAATTACGAATAAATTAGATAGCGAATAGTTTTAGCACCAACTAAATGAAGTGACGTCATAATTTATATTGCAAATGACATCATCGATGTTCATGTAATCATAACAAACAGGCTAGACGATTTTCTTTGAGAAGTTGTAAATGTTTACTTTATTTCGCCGGATTATTATTTAATAAGTGAACAAATTGATCGTTTAAAAAATAAGACGCATGTTTGTGTAGCTTGTGTTTGATTGCCGATTTGACTTTTCTTTGATTGAAATTATCATGAACTTTAGAATTTGACAATTCAAGACAAAAATTGCAGTATTAAAGACTAAAGTTTAGTTTATGTGATTCTAAGCGGATTTTTGGATCGATGTTTAAATTAAAGGTAAGAATGTTATCGTATTAGGCCTACATTCTGTTGTATCTTTTATCCGAGTCGAAAGAAAAAATGGCCGCCAATTACAAATTCTAAGTTTCAGGGGCGGAGGAATTTGTTTTCAAGAATTATTTCTTTGAACAAAAATCCCCCTTTTTAACGAAATTCGCTATTTAAAAGTAGATTATTTTGTTATTTTGACAGTTATTATGTGTTACATGATAAATAGAAAAACATGCTACTGTCTTTTGATATCAATTTTATCAGGCTCGGCTGATATGGACAGAAAGGGCTCGGCAAGCCTCGCCCTTTCTAGCCCATATCAGCCTCGCCTGATAAAATTGATATCAAAAGACAGTACTTAGCATGTTATTCTCTATTTAACAGTTTACTGTCCTTATTTTATATATGTGATAAATAGAATATTATATTCATGTAGATTCAATACTAAATTTATTAAACTCGTTGAATAAAACAATATTATGCTCGCCAGAGGCTCGCATAATATGATTTTATTCAACTCGTTTAATAAATTTAGTATTAAACTACACTCATTCAATATCCTCTATATAACGTATAATAGTCCAGTCAGTCTGTAAATCGACCTCAAACAAATTGCAACAGAAAATATTTTACATGGTATGGAAAGTATATGGAATAACATGAATCATATCAAAAGTCTAGCAAAATCTAAGTTGCGCAACATAGAAAAAAACGGATTTTTATCGCGTTATTTTTTGTGATTTTTTTCTGACGACAACGGTCTTCCATAGGCGAACAAAGCGTCTCCGATACTTAGAATAGCGACTGCATAATGGCGACAACAACAACAACAAAATAAGTGTAAACAAAATAAATGTCAGTAAAGTACACTGTAAAGTGGGTTGGTATATTTTCCTTAAAATATTACAGATCATAATAGGAATTATTAATGTGGGGTTGTAAGTTTATTATGAGTATTTGTTGAAAATTATTACTTGTTTTACCAGTTCTTTATCCGTTGAAGGTCAACAGGTGTTTCAAGCGATCTGTATTATACTTTTCATGGAAAACAGTTTAATTTATATAAATTATAACTCTGATTAACTCCTGTCTTAGTAAACATTCAAAAACGGCCTAAAAATGTGTATTTATAACAAGTTAATTTTGACAGTATTTTTTTAAACTATGGAACGCCATTATCACTTTAATTATGACGAATTACGTTAAATAAATTCTGAATACTTTAATCATGTTTTATTGTTAAATGTGTATTCTAGGTTGTTTTTTTGTGTATTTTTAAATAGTTTTTTAAAATTGTTTTACATATATAATGTATGTAATGTTATTATTATTTCAGGGGTACCGCTTTGAGGTAGTCTTCATTGATGTACTGTACAGTATGCTTGATTTTGAAAATAAAAAAAAATCCAGTAAACTATATGTACACTAAATTAGTAAGTTTGCTTTCCTGTGCTTACATTTGTAATATTTTTACATATATAACACAAATATCAAACATTATCTTTTACTAGTTTAAGTGAATATTAAACATGGAGGAAATAGAGCTCGTATGCATAATTCAATATATCTGAAATTATTTTCAGTTTTTAATAGACATAGAAGAAATTTATACATGAAAAGGTGACATGAAAAATTTATCAATAAACAAACGTGATTGCTAGTTATGGTTCATGATTGACGATGTGTATGAGTTCAAGGTAAACATGCACAGTTGATCCATAATTTAAAAGAAAATCTTTTATGCATACAATAGCACCTGCGCGAATTTGAAAAAAAGTGCATTACCTGTATAAGATTAATTCACAGCGATATATTAGTATTTCTTTCGGAATGCACATCTAAGTTGACTATAGTATAATTTTATCACTTTTAAAATAAAAATTTAAGCAAATACATGTAACAATAAAAACATCTGTGTATTCTATAGAACCTTATTTCACTTAAATATGAAAATAAGATTCTAATCCTTTCAAACTTTAAGTAATTTCTATGTTACTGATTTCATCAACACACCGGCCAGAGCCAATGGGTATGCCCGATCATGTGTTCTGAGGACACTGTGATGTATACGAGTTAAAGGTAAAGATGCATAGTTGAGACATTTGTTTCACAAAATCACTTTAATGATTTTTTTCATAGAAGCAAACTTTTAAAGTGTGTCATAAGTTCCATATAGTAACATATCAATACAAATATTTTTGAATGCATGCACGGATGGGCATTAGGAATGCTTAAAATTGAAAGGTGACATTTTTAAACTCAATATGTGACTTTATCTTCACGTTACTTCCAAACACTTTAACCAGAAGGTATTTAATATTTTTATAATTTTAGATTAAAACCTTAGAAAATAACAATAATATCTGTCATATGTTGCGGTTCGGATCGGAGAATCCGTCCCGAGGTGACCCGCCCATTGGGCGGTAACGAGGCTTGCCAAGTTACCGCACATGGGCGGGTTACCGAGGGACGGATATTCCGATCCGAACCGCAAACATATGTCAGATATTTTTTCTTCCAAATTTTACGATATAACATTATATTTTTATTTATTTATTTTCATTTATCTTAATTTTCAATGGGAATTCATGCCATTACAACCGAAACTATTTTCGTACAACAGCGTATGAAATTACAACTTCATTCATAAAGGTAAAATTACGTCATCCTATCGTGACATTGTACAGCACGCGACTCATCTGGCACCCCCTATGCCAGATGAAATTTCCGGCATGGGTAATACTAACGGAAACGCCAGTCTGATATGCAAGAAAAGTGTGTCATATCAGCAACTTAAATGATCAAATAAATACACCTACGTAAAACATTTTAAGGAAACCTTTTAGGAAAAATAAATCTTATAATAACACATACTGTTCTTGGATAACTGAAACAATACGTAATCAGCTACCAATAACCAGAATACAAGAATACAAGGGATGATCCAGAAATACCCATAATTTAAACAATAAATTCAATAATATTTACTCAAAGTTCATATAACAAACACTTTATTACTGAGTATAATATCCTCTTTACAAGGAAACAAGAATATGATAATTAAACACAGTATGCCTACCATATAAGCAAACATAGAATTTGTCACATTATGCAAAAAAGGTTGATGTTCTATTGTTCTTATACATAGGGAATCCTCCCGATGCCATTCACTGTAAGTGTACTAACAACTTAAACCTATGACTATTGAACTGCTAATTGCTTTGATTGCTGTGATTCATACACATGATCATCTTAAAGTTGAAGGCATAAAATATATGATTCATTTTATTTAATTAGATAAAAAGTGCATGTAAAAGAAAACAAATAAAGTATGAAAAACAGCACATAATCGTCAATTAGAATTCATTTTTTTAAATCGCATTGAAATTGTGCAAGGCCGCATATGACAGCATATTTGAATTTTTCAATCGCCACAGCGACGGAGAACGTTAACTTCACGCGTATTCTTCGATGCCGCAAACAATATGTATTTATCTTTAAAATTACTCCAACAGTAGGTAAAAAACTTCTTTACCCCTCAAAAAATTTTGTATGCAGGACTAACAAAATACTTGTGTCGAATTTCTTTTATCATATTAGATGTCTCTATGGTAGGCTGTCTAAACAGTTGACAAATGTTTATGAAAGTGCCGTTTTCTGACGCCTTAAGACGTTTTTGCATAAATAAACGTTGCAATTACAAATGATTACACAATAATACAATGTTCAAACGACGTGAAATTTAAGCAGGCTTTACATTAACCTTCGGCAAATATTGGACATGATCCCTTTTTGTGTCGGGCACTTTGGTGTATTATAAATTTCAACGAACGACGTGTTCTTTGAGTTGTGCTGCTGTGGCGTATCCATGGTTATTTAAGGCGGCCTGAGACGGTACTGGATGTTATAATCAATTATATTTGGCAATTAAATAGAAGAAACATCGATCTTTGCGCATTTATAAATCTAATGAAGAAAACATAAAAAAGTTATCAGAATTATAAACAAATTTTGGGTAATTCTGGATCAACCTCCATATAATGTAAAAAACATATTTTATAAATCTTACACTATCAGTTATTGTTTTTTGTTTAATTTGTTTTTTTTCAAGATGAACTCCTGTCGGATTTGTTAACGGCTGTTTGATGATCATACAAAGACAGTTAAAGACAACGAAAAGGAATGCAAGGGAATAAATGCTGCCAGTGAGAAATAAAATGACAGTTTAAAAGTTGAATCGGAATAATATATTCACATTGTGTGTAGAAAGATGTACTGTAACCCACATTACACTAAAAGAGACACTAAGACAGAAAAAGTAAACACTGATGCCACCATTAACACCATTGAGATCAATGACTGATAAGTTTTCAATATATGTTTATATTGTGGTCAATCAAGTAAGGGTAAAACAAGGAAGTGTGATGTTTCGCCAGTAAGGACACTAGAACCTACTATATACAGAGGAATGACTGTTTGTCTGATACAGTGAGAGCAATGATAGAACAGGTTCACGATTTGCTTGTAGCCGATGCTATTTACCATCAAACATGTTTATGCTCCTCTAATTTCAGAACTGGAAAAGATATACCAGAATAATTTCAGGTGCTACCATCTAGTGGTAAAAAGTGAAAGATTGGTCGACCAGAAATTACAGAAGCGAGTGACGCTTTGTAAAAGTCATGACATTCTTGTGCTTATGCTTAGCGAAGATATTTTACAAATTAAAATTTGCAAATATTTTTTTTTTACATTTCATGCTCAAATGTATCAAATATTTGAAATTGACCTTCCAAAAGGTCAATGTCACCTCTTTTGACCCAATGTCATGATGTTATATAATGACTCAGAAAAAAATACAACAGATGTGCTTGAAAGTATTCAAGTTAATATAAAACTCAATATTATTATCATAGATAATATCAATTTCCTTAATGTTCCTTTATTTAAGTGTATAAAATTTCCCCACCCACTAGCTGTACAATGTTAATATAAATGTTTCAATATATGCATTAAATATTGATGGAATGTGAATTAAATTCATAAAACGTTGAAACTTGACAGTTTTCACATGTACGTAAACCATTATGTATTTTCTGTTTAATATCATATAACATAGAGCTTTCAATAAATTGTTGATCTACAGCAATGTAAAAATATAATATTACCCCACCCACTTAAGTTGATTAATAAATTTTAGAAAGGTAAAAGTAGTTTCTGTAAACAAAAACAACTTTTTGATTACTTTATAAAGCACGGGGGAGGAAGTGTTACACGAGGAATAAGTTCTTATGATAATTTGTCAAGGAGTTCTTGTGATAACTGTCACAGAGTTCGTCGGAAAACTATTGTATATACTGCTAAAACACTCGTCAAAATGGTAATTTTCATCTGTAAAAAGTGAGTTTTATATGCTAAATTAAACTCTGCCTTACATATTGTATTTATGTGTCAAAATTTATTCATAGTCCATTTTTCATCGCCTCTTGCTTAAAACCTGGAAGTTTTGTGTAGAATTTCCAAATTATTTGCCAATATGCAAGTATTGACCTGTTAATTTCAAGTCTTCATCTTTGCTATACATAATTACCTAATTATATTGCAAAATTGCAAACATAAAGCCCCGGCTAACAAATTTATACCCTATTTTTCAAATGTCCCTGAGTTCTTGTGATAACTCAAAATATGCCCTTGAGTTCTTATGATAACTTTTGTTACTGCCAATGTGTTTCTTGTGCTAAATCACGGCACGTTTTAGCATTTTTTATTATTCAATAAGGTTGTAAATCATTATGAAATTTAGTACGCTCATTTTTTGCACAAGAGTGAGGATATGTAATGTTGGTTTTGAGCGTATTTTAGTTAAAGAGATAGTACTGAGATATCATATCCCCGTTTCTTTTTTTATGGTATTTTTGCTGACGCAGATTTCGTAGACTGGAAAAAGGATTGTTGTAGAGCATTGGCTTTCATAATAAAATGCTGTCAAGTATGGTGTCTTCATGTATTTTTTTTTCTGCCGATGTTTGATTGGTATTTCCGTATGCATTTAACGTATGCAATCTTAGTGGAGGAAACTCTGCTAATTTTGCTGTAATAAATAATAAAAATATCTTTTAGTCAAACATATTTCGTTTGAACACGGAGGGACTTGCAAATTTGTTCAAGAGATCGGTAGTTATAGAGCCAACCGCAGTTGAGTTTTTATCATATTATCGTACTTTTTGGTAACATAGGTTTAAAGAAATTATCCTTGTTTTATACATGTTCTTGTTTATTATGGTATAAAATGAAACATATTACTTAGCCCTTAGAAAAGCGATGCACAACTATATATTATCTGCTTAAGAAAGATGGTTGAGAATAACGTGTAAGTTTTGAGATATTTTTGTTTTGTGGTTTAGGCCATGATACTGCCGCTGAATAAATCTTTACTGTAGATGATGGCCTATCACCTGTTTATCCTTTGCAGACACTCCAGACCAACATTTTCCACATTTGTGTGCAAAGGATGAGCGTATTATATTACATAAGTATTTACAACCTTATTGAATGATAACGATAAAACGTGTCGTGAGTTAGCACAAGAAACACATTTGCATTAACAAAAGTTATCACAAGAATTCCAGAACATATTTTGGGTTATCACAAGAACTCCGGGACATTTGAAAAATCGGGTATAAATTTGTTAGCCGGGGCCTTATGTTTGCAATTTTGTATTATCATTAGGTAATTATGTATGGCAATGATGAAGACTTGAAATAAACAGGTCAATACTTGCGAAATGGCAAATAATTTGACATTTTTCTTGAAAACTACAAGATTTTAAGCAAGAGGCGATGAAAAATGGACTATGAATTAGTTCTTGACACATGTGATACAATATGTAAGGCAAGCTTAATCATGAAAGTTTAATTAAGCACCTAAAACTCACTTTTTAAAGATGAAAATTACCATTTTCGACAAGTGTTTTTGCAGTATATACAATAGTTTTCCGACGAACTCTGTGACAGTTATCACAAGAACTCATTGACAAGTTATCATAAGAACTCCATCCCTCGTGTAACACTTCCTCCCATGTGTAAAGTAATATTTCATCTAGTTGTATAATCGCAATGAATGTGTAAATATCAAGCGAATATTAAAGATAAATAGCATGTCGATTATATTTCTCAAAAATACACTCCGCCTCTGGATGTTTTACCCTGATATGTACTACCGGAAGCTCGTATATTTCTTTTTTAAACGAAGTACAATTCGTCGATCCATATATAAGGCCGGTCCTCCTTGAATAAGCAGCAATACTGCGGGAAAAAATAATGGTGGCATATAGAAATCGTCCATGGTGCTGAAACTCAAACTGTTAATCAAACAAATGCAAAACTACGTTTTTACATGTGTTGTTTCACATTTTGTTTATTTTTTGTTTTGCTCTTTGAACATTCGTTTCAATTTTGCTCGTGAATCTTGATATCCGTTTGTCCTTAATTCGTGCACGTGTAAAGCAATCGTCTCGGAAATGCACACATTTTCTGTAATGATTTATATTCATTATCGAAAGAGGATCTTTAAATCTGAAAAATAAAAACCAAAAAGTCGTTATATAAACCTGTACGAAAGCCGGTGGTAACATTTCAATTTTATGACTTTCCGATTTCATCTCCGTGAAATCACAATGTTAACTTCGTGAATTCACATTTTCAACATACAGAATTCAAAAATTCACGATTTCAACTTCATGAAATTCACGACTTCACGATTTCAACTTCGTGAACCTAACGTATTTAACTTCACGAGTTCAAGATTTCATTTTCACGAAGTTGAAATCATTAATTCGTGAAGTTAAAATTGTGAAGTCGTGAGTTCTGTATGTTGAAATCGTGAATTCATGAAGTTAAAATTTCAAAAAGTTGAAATGTCATCAACGATCTTTCTTAAACCAGACACATGTATTGCCTCACCATTAGCGATTACGAACAGAGTGCCAAAGTGGAGCTCTATTTTGTGAATTGCACAATAAAAAGAAAAGCAAATGCGACATCAAAGAGTTCTTGTGGACAAAATCATGATATAAAGAATGACAACGGAATCTATTATTGCCGGGACAATATCATAAGCACAATAAAAGAGATAATTTATCGTGTGATGTGTCACCTTGGTCAGACAAATAAACATTCATTGTAAAAAAAAATACTTGTGTATTTTCCTTACATGTATTTTCTTAAAAACTTTATTGATATTGTTTGTAAGCGTACCCAACAAATGTTCATTAAATCTGTACAAAGGCACATTTTGCAAGAAAATAAGTACAACGTAAAATCTTCATATTAGCAGTATCTTCACTAATTAATTGTAAACTTATTAAAAAAATAAAGCGAATCTTAAAAAAAAACAGCAACATTAACAAACAAAACAAGAGTTGTCGGTAGGACAGCACGCTCGACTATTCCTAGCGCTTGATAGTAAAAGAGCCTTGATAATGTAAAATTTTCAAAGTTAAAACAGGGCCAAATTTTTCTTTCAGTCGATGTTACAGTTATATGTCTCGGGAAGAGTCAACAATTTCAACTTGTTTCAAAGCCAGATGTCAATGTAACATGAAAATATCTGAGGTGGTATGCGAACTTTAATGTTTATTCATAGTTGAAAAAGGACATAATTCTATCAAAATGCTTGATAGTTACCTCTTCCTGTTTACAGGTTGGGGTTACGATGGTGAACAAGTGTGCAAAGATGCAAAACCATATGTCAATGGACTTTGAAAATATTTGAGGTGTTACATAAGTGGTTACGCCGACACTCGAGTGACTAGTATAGCTCTACTTATTCTTATTGAATAGTCGAGATAAAAACATTATAAACTTGTCAATATAAAATAATGCGAATCTTATACTGTATCTGATCAATGTTATGAATTAGCAAATATAAATTGAGGTAAATCTTACAGTGTAAGGTCAGCTAGTTAATGTAAAATGATGCATATCCTACATGTCTTACATTGTATATGACGAATTGTGAGCTTTACATCCGTGAGTGACGACACTTCCTCTCTGAACTCTAGCTGGTATGTGTATAAGTTTTCTCTGATTTATGTCGACGGGAGCATTTGATATAGTTCTGTCCTCATACTTTGATATCACAAGTTTTCCGGCTTTATTTGTCGGCGGCCAGTCCAGTATAAACATTTCACCGTATACCTCAACAGCAGACATGTTTGGTAGAATGTACAAAAGCTTATTCTACAAAGATAGTTCAATATATAGAGGATATTGAATGAGTGTATGTTCAATGCACGAGTTGAATAAAATTATATTATGCGAGCCTCTGGCGAGCATAATATTACTTTAATCAACAAGTTCAATAAATTCAGTAATGAACTTACACGAATTTAATATTCTATTTATCACATACCCAAAATAAAGACCGTTTAAAGTGAAAAACGAGTCATTATTGACTCGCCTATAGTATAATGCTAACATTTAGCGCGTCTTTACACTATGTTTGTATAACGCTAATGACATGTCAAAATATATGCACGGCTGTGCAATGCCATTTTTAATCGGCACGGGTGTGTGATAAAATAACTTACCATATTCTTTACGTGATGAGCTCAGATAAAATTACGTCTAAAGTTATGTCTAAAGTTATGTCTAAGGTTATGTGTAAAGTTACATTTAACTTAAAGGTTATATCTAAGTTATGTCTTATGATATGTCTAATGTTATGTCAATTTTGTTATAAAATATTGTACATAAAAGTGTATTAATAATAATAATAATAATAATAATAATAATAATAATAATAAAAAAAATAACAATAATAATAATTAAGTTTATAACTAATTGAAGTGTAAAGACTTCAATGTAAATTTAAAAAAAAATATAATCTCATTAGATATCTCAATGGATGAAATCTTTTCCGATTAAGTAGTTTCGAAGTTTCGGCCAAAAATTAACACGTTTCCTTATGAGCCTACCCGAACTTAACGCCACCGTCTTCTATTTATATATATGTATACTCCATCCTTGGCAAATTTTCAAACATAATGCGCATTTAAATGCTTTCGTCATAATGGTCATAATAAGGCTGGAATAAACTTTAGCGAAAATATGATCGACTCCAATTTTACCGTTTTCCAAATATACGTATCAGATACTGATTAAATTGTGCAAAAAGTAACGCCGAATTTTAGCTATGGCCGAAACGACAACACGATAAGTAAGCATAAATCAAATTAAAAGACAGGCCTACGGTTGTTCTGATATTTGGCTGCTCTAATATCTTTCTTTATCCAGTATTACAAATATTTACAGGAATATGTTTACTTTTTAAAAACATTCGTGAGAATGACATCCATGGCGACTTTTGTTTAAAACTTTTTTCTTTGAAACTAGGTACACCTTAGACATTTGCCAAACTGCTAGTTTCACGTAATTGTTGTGCAGTCGAAAACCTGCGGAATTCTTTGGAAAAAAAATGAATAAAACTGCATGATATTTACTTTTAAAACATAAAGTTATAAATGTTATTCTTATCTACATGTATACTAAAAGGAAACTTGGAGGTAACCATCGTTGCTTCGGTGCATCATTCACTAAATAGGCATGTTAACGTCACATATTTATCAGTAATATGACACAAGAGGTTAGCTAAATGTCTTATGACATACATGTATACGTAATAGTATTGAAATATATCAAACAAACAAAAAAATCGACTTTAATACGTAAACCAGGTCTTCATTTTAGCGAGCTATATTTTGGAAATACTTTTAATGTCATCTCATTCTGATTAACCTACCATCATGGTCTCCAAATTTCTGTCCGTAACTGGTACGATAAACTCATCCAAGTCAATAACACCGACATATTGGTAACCACTCAGCCGACCTTGACAATCATGAACGACCAATTGTTCTATATTCCAAGCCTCTTTAGTCTTCATACCCGGTCTGTGTGTTTCTGGAAATTAATGGCACACAATACTTGAAATATTTTAATTTTTTTCTTTAGGTTTGTTTTAAAGTATACATATAGTGTCAAACATGAGAAGAAAATGCCTCATTTTACACAACCTAGTCATATTAACAATAAATATGATAAAAATATCATTAATAAATTTAGAGCAAATAATTTTATCAATTTCAAATACGAATCAAATAGGATTTTAATTTAATACACAAACACACTTTTTATGACATTTACATAATCTCTATGTGAAAAAAAATGAAATTTACAATTATTTATGGCTTATTAGCACACAACACAACATGACGAAAGCGATGCTGTGCGATAATTTGCCATTCTTCTAAATATGTACGGCGGAGTTGAGGTTCTTTGGCAGGTGGTTGAAGTACGAGTTCTCACGCGACAACCAAGCAAAAAAAAATGGGCTTTTGTCCGCCCAGTCATTTTCACGGGAGGGCTTTTGTCCGCCTTGTCATTTTTTGACGGGAGGGCTTTTGTCCGGGAGGGCTTTTGTCCTTCACGCACTTTACATAGTTCACCGAAATGTGCATCTGTTAGAAAGATATGTTGGTTTCCGGTAACGCACATGCTGGTCTACTCCCATTTGAGGACAACATTTTCAGGAAAATGAATGGTAAGTTTTACAATATTGAGTTATTTTTTGTTAAATATGAACTTTTATAGTAAAAAATCGAAATGCCAACCTTATATTATATTGTTCATTTATAGTTACTCAATCACGTATTATCATTTGATGCAGTCTTTTTTGAGAAATTTAAGTTGTCGTGGGTTTATGTGTGTCAAACCATGCAGAAAATGACTGAAAATAAGCTCAAAACAATACAATATCACACAATGTGGAACCGTCATGGTGCAAAAAATACACCCGTGAAAAGTGGTTTACTTCTACATAATCTACAAGATCTGCGCATCATGCAAAACGAGTTTTTTTATTTATTTATTTTTTTATTTATTTATCTTTTTCCAACCGTATAAGATATATTGCTTGAAATGATTTTTTCTCCGAGTCGAGATAAAATATGTGAACAACTAATCAATCATACACACGATTTCACAGGTTCCACTTGATGAAAATTGCTATAAAATATCATTTTAAATGAAACTCATACAGCTGATGTTTATGACATTGATTCAAAAGTTCTAGTGTTGGGCTTTAATTTTATTCGTATCAAATTACGGCATAATTTATAGTGACTTACTGAGTTTACCTCATTCGTTAAATTGAATTCATGTTTATTGTAATTTACCGGTTCAACACGTTTATTGTAATTTGGTTCAGTCAGATAACGAGAACGTGAAGAAAGCCAAACGTATTTTTGCTAAAAACTTATAGTATTTATAAGTATTTATATACATATTTATTTAAGGTTAATTACGATGATGCCGCTGTACATAGTCTGCGGTACGTTTTAATGTACACTACATGTATATAAATGTTATCATAACCGCTTAAAATTGTTGTTATAACAATAAAATAAAATCAGCTATAATAAAACAGAAAATAACGATATTTACAAATTTGTGCTTTATGTCATAAATTTAACAATAATTAATTTAGAATTGAATTATGAATGTCACATTTATCACAAATGACGGCACAAAGACCTGTTCAGCAACCAATCATATCGCTAGCCACAACAAAAGACAGCACTGCAAAAGTGGCCATACAGATAAAATATGCTGAATAAACGTGACTCTGGTGTAAGAAAATGTGTCATGGTTTCTTTTTCTAGGGTATAAAATGATCATTTTCATCATACTGAGTTTATTGAATAGTCTCACTGTCTGGTTATCAAATATATAAGAATTAGCAAAACTGAAACGTGATTTGGATGTAGAAATATGAAATTTAATCGATAATATATGCATATCTATTATCCATGATGTCAAATTTAGCCTTATTTATCATTCAACATTTCATTAGTTTGTCATAAATGAACGTGCAAGGTTAACGCCGCATTTCTTTAACCTTTTACCCCATGAGCATATTGCGAAAAATGGCCGTTTTCATTGAAAAGCCTCCTGTAACAAGTTCAAACTGCTATGAAACTATGAAAAATGCTTAAATACTGATGAACTGGGCACTAATGTTGTCTAGACCATAGCCTCTGTAACAGCATGCTCAATCGTAAATTTCCAGTTACCATTGCAACGGGGAAAGTCTGAAAATTGCCAAAAACAACTATTGTGCTTTGTTTTTTTCCATCAAAACTGATTTCAAAGTACTGCAACTTCTCAATGAATTGAGGTAGAGTAAAAGGCTTTTCAGCGTCGGTTACTAGTTACCCTAAGATCGACCTGAGGTCATTTTTAGCCTGTGACATGTCCAAAATTTTCTTAGCGATGAGGGGGACTGCCGCCCCCTTCAAACCCCTCAAACAGAAGGGGGCACATCCCCTTCTGGCAACCCCCTCATTTAACATTTGGATGGGGCGCCTTTTTTTAACAACATTTCTCAAACGAAAAACAGTGTTTGGGGCCTAAATAGGGCATTTTTTCACTGTTTGAGGCCTCAAAAAGGTTGGGGGGGGGGGCAAAAAGCCGTCGAAACATGCTTATATAAGGGTAAAGGTTAACAAAAAATGATGGAAAACCTTGGAATTACCAAAAAATAGTTTTTCCATGTTAACGCGTGCCCATACACCTAATTTTGGTGAAAAATTGTTGTTTTTTGACATTTTTATTTTATTTTTTTATTAAGCAGCATGTGCTAAATAAACGAAATGAAATTAAATCAAATAAATAATAACAGTTAAATAAGACTCGTCATAGGAAACAGAATTAGAAAAAAAACAAAAAAAACGTCATATTTTGCGTGTAAAATATTCAGAAAATAACAAATAGTGTTCAATCTATCGTAAGTGAAAGTGAAATAAAGAATAATAGTGTGAAATGAATTAATCATCAAAACTATTTTGACTTCTCGCGTGTTTTTTCCTCTTAAATATAATTTTAAAAAGAAAAAGAAAAAAAAAGCATTATGAATTGTAATTTAAAATAAAGTTTTTACATAATATAAACCATGATTTCGTTCTTTTGGGAAGAAGAGTATATTTTCTATAATTTCATTTAAAATAATCAAAGGACATGCGATATGGTACTTAAACAAGGAAAAATGAACTATTGTTTTCATGTTTTGAGGCCCTGTTATAGAATCAGGTCTAATTAATCAGTATATAACCTGCAACATGCACTTCATCGTTAGTGAGAAGTGCAGGGTTATAGTTGTGATTTAAGCTAACATTACATTAAAGGTCCATTATGCTCCCAGAAACCATTAAATTGATACATCGTTTTTAAATGGCAAATATGTCTTGTATAACACCTGAATACTTGTTTTAGACATATTTGATGCTCACTACCTGAATAACACTGAATGCTAAAATTATTTGTTATAAAAGTAACGAAATGAAAACAAAGTAGTATTATGACATCAATACAAAATACTTGACCAGTGCAACTGTACTATTTGTCCGAAAAACAATAGAAATAAATTATAGCTCAGAAATTTGAGCAATGAGTATTTGTTTGAAAACTATGAATAGGGCACCCAAAATAAAAAACTTTACAGAAAAAAAGTAAAAGCATAATGGGCCTTTAAATGATAAGTAATTTGTTGAATACCTGCTGATGGTGGCAAAGTTAAATGGACGACATCGACAAATCCAATAGATCGATAATACTTAAGTAATTTCGAACCCATGACCGATAGTTTGTATGGATATAGTATCACTTTGTTCACTCCCATATATTTATGATACTCCATCCATTCAACTGTCAATGCAATATTTATGTCACCATATATTATTTTTCCACAAACAGCAAAACTGAATTGCTTCGTCACTTTTAAAGGATAGTAGGGTTCCCTAAATATATTTTCATTTGTGCACGAATGCTGGGTGCTTACAGTCACTCCTGCTACCCGTAGATAACCATACTCATGTTGTTGTGTTGGATTTGGACACTCAACTTGAGCAGTCGTGTTAAACATTTCACTTCTTTGATTTATCCCTAGATGACCTAGCCTAATTAGTTTGCCACCTCGCATGAGATAACAACAATAAATGTCGTCTGCAACAAATGTTTGATTACTCCACGTGTTAACTGTAAATATATCATAATTTTCATTCTCAGATGAATTCAGTGCGATTACAGAAAACACAAAATATTGCGGACTGGCACGAACTGGTGTATTGTATACTTGATTATCTCCATCAATTCTGTATAATGTAGCTCTCTTACCACCGGATGAACGTATTACCTAAAATTAAGGAAATAGAAAAATACTATGATTATATTCAACAAAAGATCATCCAGGTTTTAGCATAAAAAAGAAAACACTGTATAATGCCATTATAAACTACCGTTAAAAGTTGTATAATAATTAACTGAAGACTTTGACACAATACAGAATATTTATAGTAGTAAACCTACATGACCAGTAGTACCATAAGCTTGAGTCAATAGCTGGTATAATTTACTCCCGACTACAACATGTACAACGTATTTTCTTCACGCATGATCGACGTCATTTCGTAAGGACTTCATTACATTTTCGGCTGATCGTTCTGATGCGGAAAAAAAGTTATGTGATATGCACTTTTGAGTTAAAAATTCCACATCCTTGATTTAGAACACCGTCAATTTGATCAATAAGGTCTCACACATTGCGATAAATCACGTTGCCAATAATGTTACCTCATGAACATGAACATGAACATAGACAAGACAATGCATCAAAGTCTATGTTCTTCTCTTGAAAAAAAAGAAGATAGTTTCAGTTGTAACCAATGATTTTCAAAATAGAAATAATTTTTATAAGCTTTTATTTGTTTGGGTCGTCAGACCAAACAAATAATGGTAGCGAAAGTTCAGACCCTGATGTGCTTATTTGCAAATACCAAAAGTAGTCCAAACTCCTCGACGCGGTTACTTCCCTTTAACGCCGAAAAATTAAGGTGAAATCACAGCGTAAAGATTGTCAAATGACAGGCGCATTAATTTTCAAGCCATTCTCAGGGAAGAACAAAAAGTTCCCGATTGGTCGAAGAATTCTTATATTGTGTTATTCTTTACAGATAAACATGATTAAGAAATTCTTTTGAAAGCACTTAAATCATATAAAAAAGGTAAGGCGTGAGGAAATGACAAAATTTATTATGAAAACATTATTCACGGTGGGTCCTTACTTCGATGTGTATTAATAAAGTTATTCAATGGAATGTTAACCTTAGGCCACACCCCGACCGATTTATAAAAAGGGGATTATTTCAACACTTTTCAAGGGAGCCAATAAAAAGAAAACTGATCATAACAGTTACCGAGCAATATCTTTGTGTTCTTGTCTGCTTAAACTTTATGAAAAAGTCCTCATGCAGTTAACTGAAGATGGCAGGAAATTAAAGGTTAACTCAATCGCAGAGAGGATTTCAAATAAATGTGAACTGCCTGATGACAACGTATATGTTACGTGAATGTATCAACTACGCAAAAGAAAATAATTCTCCGGTATATACGTGTTTCCTAGACGCCAAGCAAACGTTCGACAGAACATGGACATCTCTCCTATTAATCAAATTATACAATACCGGTATTGACATTACAATATTGAAGGCAATATTATTATTTTTCACAGAATGCTTTAGCTGTGTTAAATCACAAGGCTATACATCAGACTGGTTCCCGATTCTGCAAGATACCAGACAAGTACAGTGCCTCAGTCCCTACCTATATATCGTATTCATTAATCAGCTGATGAATGAAATAGAAAATAATGAATATTGCTTCAAACTTCATGATATACGATGTGGTTGTCCAACGTCGGCGGATGATATGGTGCTTATATCACATGTTAAACACGGTCTTGACAACCTTCTTGACATATGTTATACAAACTCTCAAAACGAACGAATTTTGTACAATCCAGATAAGTGTAAAGTCGTTGTTTTCAATGACAAATCTAATGTTCCTCGTAAATGGAAATTTGGAAGCAGAGAAATCGAAGAAGCACCTGGGGGTGCCTTGAAATAAGTCTTTATCCTTATCACAAAATATAGAGGAAAGTTGTACTAAACTCCGCAAAACATTTTATAGCTGTGCGGATTGTGGAATACAAAAACATGGGTTTAACCCGCTCACGTCTAAGAAAATATATGAATCAAGCGCTATATGGGAGTGAACTGTGGAATGAAATTACAGACGCACAGTTAGCTCCCCTTGAACGAGCTCACCGTCAATGCAGTAACATATACAAAGCGTTCCGAGACTTCGTGTTAAGCTGTCTAGGCATATATCCGATAGGCGTCATCATTGACAAAAGGAAACTTCGGTTTACTGTGTCGTTTGAATATAAAATTTAAAGTTAAACAAGTATTTTCAAATCGTACATGCTGGAACCCAGAAAAGTGTCTGGATTTATCTCAGATTTATACAAAATATTAGGTCGGTATGGACTAACTTCGTTCTTACGAATTTACATGAACACTGGAACTATACAATCCTCATACGCATGGAAAAACACGATCAAATCAGCCATTCACAAAACTGTTGAATTCGAATGGCGCAATAGAATATTATGCGATGCCAGTCTATCTAGTTTCTCCCGCTTGCACTCAAAGTATGAACTTGTATGTTGTGAGTATAAAACATATCAGATTCAATGTGTTTATGCATTCAGACTTCTTTCTAAATTTTTCTCAAGAAACTATGAAGTAACGTGTAATAAATGTGAATTACCCACTGACTATATTGTGTTACACATTGTTTTCTTCTGTGAGAAAATGGAGAGTATCAGATCTACATTACGGTCTAACCTGTCACATATTTTAGGCATACAACAATTCGAAATGTTTTGTACCCTTTCACTAGAATCACAACTTTTAGAAATTTTTAGTGGTTTTGATTCTTTTGACATGAACGATAGCCTGAGAGTATCATGTTTTAAGGTGTTCCTAGCAAGTGTCTATAACACTATGTAACAATGTACAAGTAAAATGGTTTCATGCGGGGAACATTTTTAATGATATAAAGATATTTCATTTAACTATTTTCAACATTGTTTTGGGAGAGGGGAATAAATAAACGTTTGTATCAGGAATATAGTTGACAATAATCGATCAATATAGAAGAAGGTCTTTGGAAACTGGTGGCCGTTGATGACCGGAGAAGGTCGAACATAAAACAATTATTTCTTTTTAAGAAAATGATTAAATAGGCCTTCCATTTTATGAATAATTCCAAGCAAAAAAGTAAACGCACAGTCAAGTTTAAGCAGAAAATATCTATATTTATAATGGCAGATGCCACTACGAATATTTTAATTTTGTAGATTTTCAGTATAAACAATTTATTGTTTGTAAAATTTGAGATACATATATTAAAGAAACAATGAAAATTTTCAAATACATCATTCATACCGTTTTCCACCTTAAACGGTAAAATAATTATAGAAAATTAGAAATATCACGTAATAGTTTTTTGTTCTTAATTAGGTGTAATTCTGACTAATTCCCTAGAGGGAGGTAATTCCGTAACGTACCGACAAACGGTATTTAGCCAGGTTTTCGAAAAGGTCAATTAACCAATCGTGTACGGTTTACAGATCACATGCACCTCCATGTACCGAAAACAGGTGACGTGCTCCTCCATACCTCAAAAGTTAAACGCGTACCAATACCCTGCGGTCTCCAGACCGCAGGGAATAAACTGTGATATTAGCAGATGGCGAATAACTTTATTGCATTAAGTTATATTGAGTTATGAACGTGTACATAAAGATTTAATACTGAATGTTATATATTTTCAATTATTTATGTTTGTTTTATGAATTTTCTTATTATAAATGTACATTTTTGTGATATCATTACTCTTTGTTCACAACACAACCTACACATCTTAATGTTTCGTTTTCGGTTTAAGGTTAACATACAAGTGTTGTTTTCCATAAGAATTCTTTTTTTTTCACTATTGCTTAATTTAAATCATAGACAATGTAGAATACAGATAGTCAATAATTGATAGTTTGCGTAAGTGCCCTTATTCATATATAAAACAACAACACCTTGCCTAGCTTAAACACACTTTAATGGCCTTGATAATTTTGCAATCATTTATATATTATAACATTTATTTTCCCCAAAATTATCCATTGTCTTTCCTCAAAATTGAAATTATTGTAACTTTTAATTACTTAAATGATTTGGATTTTACCTCTGCCTTCACCTAAGCGATTTTGTTGCACTAAACAAGCTCATGTCCGTTGCTCTTGATATATACATATGAACATGATATCTATACAACTAAGTAGCTTATTCCTTTGTACATGCTATATAGATGCATTTTCTTTATACATAAAAATCTTGTATTTATATTTGCTGTATATAATATTATGATCCTTTGTACGAACTGTAATATATAATGTATTATGTAAATGTTCTTCAGTTATGGAGGAAATAAAGATAATAATAATAATAAGTTTACCGTGAAATTAATAAGGGTTGCAAACCCTAATTTAGAATAATGTGGTTTTCTTCAAATTGTTGTCTTATAACTTCACCGTGGTCGAGGGGTTACACGCTCGGTAAGGTAGTGAAAGGTCTGGAGTTCAAATCCCAAAGAAGTTTTTTTTATTAGTTGTTTAAGCCAAATAAACATTGAATTGAATATCAGTGTTGCAATTAGCCTTATAGCCAATTTACTACAGTTATAACACTGGAAACAGCATTGGTGACACTATACAAAAACAAAATAGTTTATAATCTCATAACCTTCACCTTTCTGACATTCTGAGACCACCCAAACAAATTCAGCTGAACCTTCTGTGCTTTGATCTTATTTATTGATGTTTTCTTAAATAATTGATTAATTGATTTACCCCTATTTTCTCGAGATTTTCGTGACAGCCCATATAAGGGAGATTTTTGACAAAAGTTCACGGACAATAAGGTAACCTTTACCTGTCATAGGGCAAAACCACATCCACCTCTATCATAAAATCATTATTCAAACATTTATTCCTTATGTTATAAATTTAGAAACTTTATTTTTTTATTATATAGATTCTCAGTATTTCATGTATAAAATTATATTTAAGTTTGTAATGTTAATTTCCTATAGGTCAATAGGAGTTATTAATGCAAGTGTACCACGTGACTAAGAAATTGTTTTACGACTGATCTTACGAGAACAAAAAATGAATCGGTAGCACATACTTAGACCATTCCACGTCTTATTTCAGTATCGCGATCTTTATTTTTTTTTTAAATATTGAACTTTTTTGTTGTTTCTTTTATTTTGACACCTCGAAATTTGTGAAGTTAGCAGCCTAGCAGCCTAAACGTTTTTTATGTGGTAGATGAAAGAAGAATTCAATTAAATACTTCTTTTATAAAATTAATTGATAAACTATTTAATTGATCGATTATGTAATGATATTTATTTTGATTTTATACAAAATACCAACATTAATATTTACATGTGTGTAAAAAGATAGTTTAATATATTTACATAATTTTCATTCTGTAACTATAGATATTCATTAATACAGTTAATATTTTGCTTGTTTCTTAATTTGTTTTATTGTAAAGAATGCGTTCTTCTTTTGGAGCAAATAAAGATTATCTATTTTGAACGAACGGAAAAAAGCTTGTAATACAGTCATTTAATGGCAGCAGTGATAACGACTTGCTAATATCACCAATATAGCACCAATACAGCCTACATAAATTTTTACCGTCGTCACGCGCTGTATAGCACCAATACAGCCTACATTTACCGTAGTCACGCGCTCTGTAGCACCAAGACAGCCTACATTTATCGTAATCACGCGCTCTATAGCACTCAGACAGCGTACATTTACCGTAGTCACGCGCTCTATAGCAGCAAAACAGCCTACATTTACCGTAGTCACGCGCTTTAAAGCAATAAGACAGCCTACATTTACCGTAGTCACGCGCTCTATAGCACCAATACAGCCTACATTTACCGTAGTCACGCGTTCTGTAGCACCAAGACAGTCTACATTTACCGTAGTCACGCGTTCTATTGCTCTCTTCTTAATTATCTATTTCTCTTGAATTCAAACTAGATCAGAACGATTGCAAACATATTAAGGTCTTTCAGATAAAACAAGAAAATAACTAGTAAACTTGAACACATTATCTTTTTATACGAAACAGTAAATAAATAAAAATAGAAGGGTACTGACCAGAAATCCAGTGCCTACTAATACACAATTCAGTGTCACCCAGCATACTAGAATTACAACTAATATCCTGAAATTCCTGAACAGAATTGAAATACATCGTCTCATTGTCGAATATGTATGTATGTATAAATATAGGCGTTATCATACCGTACAAGCGTATGATTTAAATCCCGTCTCTAAATTTATAAAGATATCATGGATATTCAAATATCGGCTTGTTGTGAGAGTATCCTATAATACAAAACCGATTTATTCACTTTGAATATTTCATTTTCAATTTATAGTGCATCACTATATGTGTCATTCATGCGTGTATTTTGTTTTCACCATATTCTTATAGAGTAGGCGCGTCACGCTGGCGTGAAACACATAAAAATAATAATAATAATAGCACGGTAAAATACTCATCGGTTGATGGCTTAATCAGAGATTTAACACGAAACTATTGAAGGGTTTTGACAATACAGTTTTTCATTTTTATATGAATAATATATAAAAGTTTAAACCAGCATATAGAAAGCATATATATTAGAGTATTATAAAGTTCATTCAAATGTTTGACTCCATTTGGTGTAATTCAAACGAACGGACCACTTTATTAAGAAACTAATCTACAATATATTTTATAGGAGGATTATTTTAATGCGTCAAAACATTAATAATTTCCCATTTCACTGTGCCGTTCATATTTGGCTCAGTTTTTCAGGTTTTGACAGCAACTTCACTTCGAAATGACCTTGGTAATGCTGCAGGGGTCTGTGTTCCACGCAGACAGTTACATGTAGAAGGCTGCATGAAGGTAATTTGCGGTCGAGAAGACCTTGCAAAAGTATCCTCTTGAAACATCGCCAGGTCCATTTGGAATGGACCATGGAGCATGCACGGTGGACCATGCAACACTGGAGACACGTTCTGTTCACTGTTGAGTCCAGGTTCTGCCTAGACTTCACAGATAGGTGTGCTAGAGTCTGGAGTAGACGAGGTGAACGTTTTCAGGCTACAAATATTTCTGAGCATGACCGGAGGTGGGTCAGTAATGGTGCGGGGAGGCATCAGCTGGGATGGACGAACCTGGTTGTGCTAAATAGAGGCACATTGACAGGTCAGCGATACATAGACAACATCTTAGACAACCAGGTTAAGTTGGATGCTGGAGCAGTCGGCGATCAGTCAAGTTCATTCTCATGGGCGATAATGCTCGCCCCCATAGGACCAGGGTGGTCCAGGACTACCTAGAGAGGGAGTCTATTGAATGCATGGACTGGCCAGCTCACTCACCTGACTTAAATCCAATAGAACACATGTGGAATTAGCTGCAGGTTAGAATTTCAGCTCGTCAGCTGCAACCCAGAACAATCCAGGATCTTGGAGCCATGTTGGTCCATGCAGCCACACCCGTTAGAACGATCAGAAACCTAAAAGGGAGTATGAGTAGGCGCATACGAGCTGTTTTTTGATAGTCACGGATCAAACACACACGGTATTTAGTAAAAAAAACAACACACACGGTATTTAGTAAAAAAGCAAAGACAAAAAAACAATAAACTAGAAATATCGCTGAATGCGATTCATACCCTCACCATGACGACTTGGAAAGGTGGTTAAGGGAATAACTTTAGTGGCACAAATACAAATACATAAAAGAAATTATCTCTGGTGAAAAAAAGACAAATTGTACAGCACGCCCGGCAAACTGTCGCTCCACTTCAAAATTGTGGTGTACGGTAAAACGAGCGAACGGCATTTCCGAGATAGAGCGGAAGGCCGATTATGAAGGATAATTGTAAGTGTTGTTTATGTTTTTGTCTTGTTATTCATTTAAGGTGCATTTTTTTGAAAAACGGAAAATGTAGTTCCGTGAAGGATTAATTTAGGCTTCCAATGATCTAAGCTGTTACAAACGGAAAATTATATCAAGCCTGGCAGAACTTTTCCCCCTGACGAAGTGAACGACGATCTGTTAAATATCAAACTTCAAACCATGAAAACGCTCTACATATAGGATTTTTTGAAAAAAGTGTTTTACAAAAATATCAACCCGTAACGTAACAAGAGCTAGTCTTTCGTGCAAAATAAACTACTCTTGGTGGATTTCTTACATTTCACGGTGATAGGGCGTTTAGCGCAACGTCAAAATATCATACGTCTGCCCGAGACACAGTATCTTTCTTGACAAAAAAGCTATGGCGGGCTTATCGAATTGTAGGAAATAGCTTATAAAATATCTTACTGTTAGACATTGCAAACTTTTTTCAACGTTTTAATTATTCCATCGAATATTTGAAACATTTTATCGTTAATTTAGCACAACACAATTCGCAGAACATCACATATTTCGAAGAAATAGTGTTTATAAAAGGTCGTGTCGACCTCAACATGAATTGTACTTATCACAAAAACCTAGGCTTTAACGACGATGTTTTTTGCTATGACCTGACGAGCCCGTATATATATAATGGTTAAGCGTTTTTCGAAAAAATGCAACTTAAATGAATAACAAGACAAAAACATAAACAACACTTACAATTATCTGTTTAAATCGGACTTAACTTTGTCAAAACACAATCCATAGTTACCACCACCCTCTTCCCCCCACACACTTTTTTAGTTATGAAACTTGACCTGCATATCTTACTTACGACACTTCATATATATCAGAACTTTCAAATGATAGAATTTATAGAGCGGACACAACATATTGTCTAGTATTGATTGTATGTAAATCTAAAGACTTAAACAGGTGCATAACTTTGTCAAATTGCAATCTAGAGTTATAGAACTTGACCTGCATATCTTATTTGTGACACCTCATATATCGTTAAAGTTTTGAGCAAATACCTGTGCTAGTTTCAGAAATATTCAAGTACATGTTAAAACTGAAGAAATTTCTTAATTGAAGAGCATATCTTACTTGCGACACTTCATATATATTTGAAGTTTCAAATGATGATATGTTCTAGTTTTAGAAATATTCAAGTACATGTTAAAATTTCAGAACATTTTCTAAGTCAAGTTTTGACCTTCAAGTGTGACCTCGACCTTAAGCCGGCAAAAGGGTAACATGGGTTCTGCACATAACCTTGTTGAGGTGAACATTTGAGCCAACATTGAAGACAATCTTTCAATTAGTGTAGGACTTACAGAGCGGACACGACATACTGTCTAATATTTGATTGTTTGATATTTGACCTTCAATTATTACCTTGACCTTGAGCTAACACATGGGCAACATGGGTTCTGCACATCCCCTTGTTGAGGTGAACATTTGAGCCAAGTTTGAAGAAAATCCTTCAATTGATATAGGAATTAAAGAGCGGACACGAAAATGGAGACGGACGGACCGACGCGGCAAAGCGAATTCATTATAGCCCCCCCCCCAACACATATTGTGGTGGGGGTATAAAAAAACCTTTTGCACGGCGTTAACATTAATTAAATTATCCCAAAAATATTCACACTCAAACATATGGTGCTTAGCAAAAGTTGAGTAGTATATATTAAGCTGTAGATGTTTGAAATAACTTTATTATTGTATTTATGTAAAATTATTAATCTATTAATCAGAAAGACGTGTCATTAAAAAAGTCAAACTAATTGCACATTTAATGCTATTATTTTATTTATTATTTCTGGCCAAAATCAGTTTTATGCAGTCATGGTTTAACTCGTATTACAATATTGAGTATAATTAATGATTTTCCGATATATTGGGGGCATGTATATATTATTGTCACTAAAGTTGTATATTGTATTCTATAGGGGCGCCCGTGGCCGAGTGGTTAAGGTCGTTGACTTCAAACCACTTGCCCCTCACCGCTGTGGGTTCGAATCCCGACAGGGACTTTGGATTCTTTCATGTGAGGAAGCTATCCAGCTAGCTTACGGAACGTCGGTGGTTCTACTCAGGTTCCCGTTCGTGCCTGAAATAATGTACGGAAGGGCACCTGAGGTCTTCCTCCACCAGTAAAGCTGGAACGTCGCCATATGACCTATAATGTGTCGGTGTGACGTAAAACCTAATTAAAACAAAACAAAATATTCTGTTACCCATTTCTATAAAGGAAGCACAATATAATCATTATATTCGCACTAGGGTGGCGTTCTCATTATATAAAGCACACTGTACCTCTGGCGTGTACAGAAGTTTCAGTTCCGCAACTAGTACTGGTAAACAGCATGGGTGAACTGTGGTCTTGTAATTTCAATGCGGTTTACTGCCGTGATCTTGTGTGAAAGCAGAGTTCCCATTTTTTACGTCGTGTAACACTGAACTGTAACATGGTAAAAGACACCTTGTGCCGATTATACTCGTATACATGTATTTACCTCCGGAGGCTGTTAAATGACTCCTCAAGTATGCTTTAATTTCTGGTTCTATGATCTAAAATATAATAAACCAATTACCAATATCATTAGTAGCTAAACATATATAGAGAAGTATCACTCGCGTAACCAGTATGAACGCATTTTAAAATGAACTGAATAGTTGAAAAACAAAATGGTTTCCGTCAGAAACGTAGTACTGTAAACCATTCACAAGTATCAAAGATAAAAATGTATGTGAGCAGTCTATTTTCAATGCCTTCATTGACTTCAGATAAACGGTGGAATGTCTTCAAACATGCTTTCAACAATTAAATCGAGATCTCTGTATCGTGTTTATACACTTAACATATCTTATAAGTGTGCACCTTTTATGTCCTTATAACTTCTTCGTTTATCAATATATTTTTACAAAATTTTGTGTTCTGACTATTGGCTGCATTTCCACACATTTCATGTGCTCAAGCATGTCAATTTTAATTATGAGGTGCGTTCAACCATGAACACAATGCACGAAAAATGTGAGAATGGGTGAATAAGATTGCACATGATATTCTCGGATACGAAAGAGATCCACATATCAGAAAAACACCTCATGGGTAGATTAGCTATAGAACAGCGTGCCATGGTATAGCCCTATGATTGGTCAACGCTGGTGTACACCAAACAGAGATTGGTAACAAAATTTATTTGTGTAATTTTATATTACTTTGCATTGTAAAAGCCCAAAATCGTTTAAATTCAGTTTCTATCAATGACGAACATAAAATGAATATTTTTATTTAGTAATTACTTGTATGTATCATTTGTAGGTTGCGCCTGGCATGGGTGTACACCAAACTACCTAAGAAGGCTAATCATTAAGAACAGAACAATTTCTTTGGTAACCTTCCTCACCAACCCCAAAATTATCTACAACGGTATGTAAGATCGATGTGACGACACTACCGGGCTGTAATTATAGTCAGGGTGGGCACACACAGTATATGGACATCCTTTTGCAACATCGACTTTCGACACGCATTCACATGTTTTAGAAATTAAATCTTAAATTTGTATCTTGAATAAAAAATACTTAATAACAATGATAACATGTCTCATTTATGTATTTGTTGAAAATTTCAGCATGATCGGGCAAATATTGATACACCTATGAAACCATTTATACATGCACACTTACAAGATTTGTTAAGTGTAGATTGATTTGATGTCCCAACACCTTTTTTTTAAAACATTTACTTGACAAAATAGTAGTGTGTTGATGATGAACGTGTTTGCATCTTGTATTGGGGTGATATTGTACTTCTTTCAAAGTGACTTACAAGGATTGATGTCTACAAAATTATATCATTAAAATGTAGTTCTTATTATTCGCTATGAAGCGCCCATTTGGAATATACATGTATACAAAATCTTGTTCATCTTTATATGCAGTTTATCACAGAGCTTTGAGATTTTTATTGTGTATCGGAAAAATGCTGGTGGGCATGGTGATATTGTTTAACACCCGAAAGTTGTTTGTAATAATTAGAGCCCACGACTATAGGACTGATAAGAGTAAAAATTTGTTAAAGTAAAGATGGTCGGAATTGTTACAAGAAGAAATAGTGATCCTAGATCACTTACCTATTCCTAGATCACCATTCTTGCAGAAGAAAAAAATGAGGTCATGCATGAATTTTAAAACATTAAAAGAGCTCTGCTAGGAAAAGCTACATACCAAATATCTAAGCTTTGGCCACAAAATTCAAATGTGCTTTTATCCAAACTTTCAAGCCATTTAAATTATAAAACTGCCAACAGGGACCTGGCCGATTTTGATCAAAGCATGATTTATAAAACTTTAGTAGATAACCACAATGTGCGACCCCGCCAAGCGAAAAGTCGAGAATTAACAAGTTAAAATGGCGGGGGCGCGGAGCGAAAACACGCTAATTAGCGGGGTCGCGTGGCGAAAAGTCAAGATTTTATTGTAAAACCGCGGGGCCGCGAAGCGAAATATTTATTGTTATAGGGCGCTAATCAGCGTGCTGTTGTTCGCGCCCCCGCAAAATTATTCTTTAAAAACTCGACTTTTCGCTCCGCACCCCGCTAAGTAGCGTGTTTTCGCTCCGCGGCCCCGCCGTTTTTGTAATTAAATCTCGTCTTTTCAATCCGCGCCTCCGCGGTTTTATTCATTCTTGCAACCTCGCTCGGCGCCTCCGCTAATTAGCGTATTTTCGCCCCGCGACCCCGCCGTTTTATTTCTTAAATCTCGCTCCGCGACCCCGCGGGACGAAGTTTTATTTTTAAATATCGCCCCGCGACCCCGCTAATTAGCGTGTTTTCGCCCCGCGACCCCGCCGTTTTATTTCTAAAATCTCGCTCCGCGACCCCGCCGGGCGAAGTTTTATTTCTTAAATCTCGCCCCGCGCCCCCGCTAATTAGCGTGTTTTCGCCCCGCGACCCCGCTGTTTAATTCCTTAAATTTCGCTCCGTGCTCACGCGGGCCGAAGTTTTTATTTCTTAATTTTCGTGTTTTCGATTTCCACAGAATAATAGAAGAAAATATCTCTAAATCAAAAGTTAATCGGTATCTATACTGTATTGAATTTTTGTTTAACCTGTTAAAATGTCACAAAGTTACAGATAGAATGCATTCTTGCCTGTGTTAACACATTGTGTAAAACAAACTGCGCATGCCCCACTAAAAACCGGAAGACGAAAATTAAGAATAAAACTTCGTCCCGCGGGGTCGCGGAGCGAGATTTAAGAAATAAAACGGCGGGGTCGCGTGGCGAAAACACGCTAATTAGCGGGGGCGCGGGGCGAGAATTAAGAAACAAAACTTCGCCCCGCGGGGTCGCGGGACGAGATTTAAGAAATAAAACGGCGGGGGCGCGGGGCGAAAACACGCTAATTAGCGGGGGCGCGGAGCGAAAAGTCGAGGTTTTTAAGAATAATTTGGCGGGGGCGCGAACAACAGCACGCTTATTAGCGCCCTATAACAATAAATATTTCGCTTCGCGGCCCCGCGGTTTTACAATTAAATCTCGACTTTTCGCTCCGCGCCCCCGCTAATTAGCGTGTTTTCGCTCCGCGCCCCCGCCATTTTAACTTGTTAATTCTCGACTTTTCGCTTGGCGGGGTCGCGGGGCGAAAACGCGAAATGGCACAAATCAGCCACCATATTAAACCGATTAAAATATACTCTGAGCACTGTAGCTTTTGATCAGAAGATTTTTAAGCAATAAACTAAATTACCCAAAGGCGGGGCATTTCTTAACATCAGGGTCATGATTTATGTAACGTTTGTAGTACATGTAATATACCGGACCATGCTACACATGTTAAATATCTTAGTTTTTGGCATTGTAGGTTTAAAAATAATAAAAGCTAGTGGGTGTGTGTAGATGTAGGGTTGTGAATTACATTCTTGTTATTCTTAAAGGATGTCGATACATGACAGGTATGATTTATTCTTGATAAACATAAAAATTGTATAGATGGGACTTTACATAAGACTATATATATATATGACTCTATTTTCTCCAACCTATCAGAAATCTGATCTAATACGAATTTTCATAATAACATTTGTCCAAATAAAAGGAAATATCAGTCAACATTTTTACACCAGATCGATGTTCCATTTTTACACAATTTATATTGTCATTTAAATAAGTTTAATATTTTAGCACAAAAAGTGTTACGCTTGAAATTCCGGTATTTTTCTTTTTTTTAAGAGCTAACTGTTGCTCCATGCTAACATCGTCTAACAGCTGCAAAGTAATACAAGATATACTGATAAATATTATATAATTGACCTCTTACAGGGTGTTTCATAATATGTGATACACTTTTAATCAAATGTTTCATTTATGTAAGAATGTCAGTAATATTGAAAAATGTACCATATTAAAGGGAAATGCTGTCCATTTATAAAAGTGTAGTTTTTTCCTTATTTAACCTACCAATAATATTTTTAGCTACGCTTGAAAACAGGGCCCATTTGTAGCATATACTCAAAATGACGTCCATTATGGCGTCGCACCATCTCCACACGTTTCATGAAGTTTTCCATCACATTATTGCATATGTCACCAGTAATCTTTCTTATTTCACATCTTATGGACTGTTTAAGGTGATATGTTGTCTTTGGCTGCACTTTGTGGACACTGTCCTTGAGATAGCCCCAAAGAAAAAAATCCAAAGGACTGAGATCTGGAGAGTCGGGTGGCGAAGTGCATTCCGTCTTCAGAGAGATAAATCGTTTGTCAAATGTTTTTAAGCCATTCAAGAACTCTCTGGACCGTGTGTGGAGCGGTACCATCTTGTTGGAACCATGTTTGTGTCATATCAACCCCTTTCAGACGGAGTGCAGGCAGAAACTTGTATTTTAGAAGAGACAAATAGCGGTCACTATTGATTGTCTCGGTATTTCAGTCTTGGTCTTGGAAAAAAATAGCACTGGTTACTGTGTCTCTGATCAAGTACACTTCCATGCTGCTGAAATCTTTTAACTACTCTGCTTACTTGTAGCCTGGTCACCCTTCTATCGGCAGGGTACATTTTCCTCATTCTTCTAGTTACAGATATTATAGAATAGTGTTCATAGTACAATTTTATGATATCTTGACACTTTTCCATGGACAACGCCAATTTGAAAATAACAGATAATAATGATGTCATACATGACGTCATGACGTTAACGTATTCCAGTATTTTACGTCGCATTCAAAATGGTGAAGTGTGTAGTTTATTTTGGTATAAGCATTTTGTTTGTAGCTATAAAATCAGTAAAGCAACAATTCTTTGAAAGTGTATCACATATTATGAAACACCCTGTATATTACAAATACATTAGAACTTTGACACAGATATGGAGTTCTAATTGTTGTCCTTTATTTCGTAAGGTCCCAGCAATGTTATGAATAAATATTCTATATTAATGTACGATAGTAAGTTTAAGCCTTATTTGAAGACACACTATAATAACGGTAAGTAAAATTATATATATAATGACTGCTCTATACATGTCTGCATTGTCTGGTATCTATGACAATAATTTATTTCAGTAACAACATAATTTTTATAAGTAAAAATCCGGACACAATATCTGTAACATTACATGATGAAAAATGATATGATGCTTTATCTAGTTAAAAGTTAAATGTGGGTCTCTGTAAGGAACAAATTTTTTACGAGAACCCAAGTGTAAACACGTTTCAGAAATTCAGTACTTATTGGAAATTAAAAAGAAAAAAGAGGTGTTTTATTGTGGTGTTATATGTGATATGACACGGTATGGTATTCTCATTACCAGGTACAAAATGTAAATGTGTTTTTTATTGCTAATATTTTATAAATAATGATTGTTAATTGATTTATCCAGTCATCATAACAAATAATACATGTTTTCATCAGTTAATAATTATGTTAACTTTATTATTAAAATTATCGTCAAGATAATCTTAAAGCAAAATTTTAAAATTTCATCCTTGACATATTTCATTACCAAAATTTAAAGATATATCATTATAACCCACTGAAAAATGTCCTTGTACCACTCTAACACCTCACTTTAACGTCTTTATAACATTTTTATTCATCTGTATGAAAACCGGGAAAATGTACAAAGCAAACTTAAGCAAACTTAAGCAAACTTAAGTATTTTATAATTATCTACTACACAAACTTTTCTATCTCCAACGTTTCGAGGGGATAAACCCCTCTTTATCAAGGAGTTACTGTTTATTTTTATATATATCACATATTTATCTTCTTACATGTCTTATCTTTAACTATGTTATGCATACAGGAAGTGACGTCATTATGGTTTATCCCCTCGAAACGTTGGAGATAGAAAAGTTTGTGTAGTAGATAATTATAAATTAACTGTTAAATTTCCAGATAGAAATTAAGTATTTTAAAATCAACGAAAGCGATTTAACGCACTACAATGTCACATTTATATAATTTTCTTATGTAATTAAGTGTCAGAAAAATGCGTAAGAAAACTGAAGGCATGATTGTTTTATATATATGTTTCCATGAATTGTTTTGAACACATTTTCATACCAAAAATATAGGCAAATCATAAAAGTTATGACACTAATTCCGTATTAATATTAGTATTATATGTATTAATGTTCAATGTTACTGTTACATGTTGACAGGGACTCCTTTATAACATGAAGTTTCTTCTGCTGGTTGGTTTCTGCTGCATGGCAACTGGTTTCCCTAATGGAGCACCTGACATTGCATGTAAAGAAATGGTGCCAGGGCATCTTCCAACTGTAACTTCCGGTGACAATCCTTTTAAACTTAACATTTCCGTAACGTCGTATAAACCAGGCGATGTTATAACAGGTAATTATTATCTTTTAGGACTTACTCTATTACGTTCATTTATACTTTCTCTTGATAAGTAGTATAATAAAATTGTTTGTACTTTATTTTTAACAAATGCTTCATGCTCTTAATATATTTTCTATTGTATGAATATCAAAACAGACTGTTATCTCGTAATAAACTTGGCACCTGTTTTCAGCGTGTAACTTGAATTCCTTATAATGATAAATTATTAAACATTCTAACACTCCTCGTGATTTTGTCACTATAGACATAGAAGAAAAAAAACCAGTGTTAAAATGCCAATAAACACTCGTTAGGGACAACTTGTATATGCGGCTATGTTTTCTGCCTCGATTATATAGCTTACAAAGCCTTTTAAAGCATAAATAAAAATGCATTTTTATTTATATTTTCAGTTCTTATAATGTTTTCTTTTCATGCAATACTGAAATAATATCTCACATACACTAACGCCACAGATTTGATCAAATATTTTGACAAAACGGCGCGCCAATCCGTAAGCAGCGTAGCAACAGTAGGGTGCGAAATCGAACAGCGTTATACGAAAATCGGCACTGGAAGTTATCTCCGCTTGAAAAAATAACATGAGTGATCTTTCTTATTTTATCTTGTTAGAATCGAAATAACATCGGTCTAAGTGCTGTTTATCGGCTATTTAACACCGACATTATTTCTAAGGTTTTAACACCAATATTGCAAAACGAACGTGTAAATAACATAAAGCATTATTCTGTGGCATTTAAGGAGAACTCTACTCAGCCGAGAACATTAAATTCAGAGGATTCTTGATAGAAGTTGGAACAGCACAAGATGTCTCAGAAAAAGAGGAAGGTGTGGGTGAATTCATAAATCTCGATACGGGTATACAAAAACATGTCTGCGGAAAGGTGCATTTTCTTATTTTATATGTCCGTATAAGTATGTTAAAATGATGCATCTATACTTCAATAGTTACAACAATAGGCACTTTACTATTTTCAATAATGCTGTCAGGAATTGACTATTCTATATGATATTTCGCATAGTGAATGCCCCATAAAACAGATCAAAATAATGCTTATACTTATCTTTAAAATAAACATGTGAATAATTATTTTCACTTGATATCAGACTCACGTATATAGCATATGCATAAAAATATTTATAAATTAATAAAATGCACAAATAATTGACAATTATAAATGTTTGTTTCGTTCCTTGCATAATAAAGTAATATTACCAGATATTGTTTTTTTGCCTTTAAGACCGAAAGCAAACTAAATAATATAAACAATGTATCAAACTCCACGTAATGGTTACTTCCCCGAACAGTTTCAGTGGCAAAATATGACGTAGTTTGACAATGTACATCTATTGTTTCAGGCTGGCATAACCCACATCAATAATCAGGACAAATTATCTGTAAAATTTTCATGGAAGGCACCCGATACATCTGCTGGTGATTTGTCAATAAGGTAACCTATATTATTTCTCATCTTTACAAGTCTTTTCTTATTTTTATTTTCATTTTGTTAGGGTTTTCATCGCACCAACCCAGTAAAGGTCATACGGCGTCTTTCCAGTTTTACTGGTCGCTGAACCTTCAGTGCATTATTTCACGCATGAATGGGCACCGACGTTACTTAAACTAGCTTGATAGCTTCCTCACATGAAGAATCTAAAGTCCATGTCGGGATTCGAATCAACAGCGGTTTACATGTCAAATATTGCTAAGGTTTCTGCAAATAGGTAGGAAGCTGTTAGTTATACTGTACTTAAGTTTCTACAAAAAACAGGTGGAATAAAAGTCTTCACATAGGTCGATTAGTTTGTTAATCAATCAATGTTTAGTCTGTTGGAAAGGGCTTCTTTTTTGATGGTCAAACAGTGTCTGTGGTATAGTTAACTACCTAGCTAAACTTATCTTTGAGTACGGCATACGACAAAATTGTCATTTACGAGTATTACTAGGATTATTGCAAATGACATGTGTTCACTGATAAAATATTGCTTAGTTATGAATAAACGTACATATAATTATTTGCTATTGTATTTTATTTGAAAAATATTAAATTTATTTATTTTAAACTTTTTTAAAAAATTTTAAAAAAAAACCCTTTTCTGTAGCATTTTATGTTCAACAAAAAAATGTTCATTTTTAGTGGGGAATTAAAAAGTGGGTAATGGTTTAATTTTAAATGTTTTTTTATTAATGGTTTAATTTTAGTTGGTGCATTTATAAGATCGATCAAAAAAGGGATACAAAGGGGATATGTCGCGGAAGGAAATTTTTAAAAAATGTAATGTTTTCTTGGGGTTTTTATAAATTTTTTTAAAACCCCCTTTAAACAAGCAAAACCGGGACATTTTTTTTATTCAGGGCCCAAATGTTGTAAGAAAAAAATTTTTTCCCAAAAGATATTTTTCCCGGGGGGCGGTTTTCCAACCCAAAGGGTTTGGGGCTAAATAAAAACCCAAAAATGATACCCATTGTTAAGTATAAGCAATGATATTTTATAACCTATTTTAGAGAAATAAAAGACAATAAAAAGGGAATGTTGAATTTGTTACTTTTACATGAATTATCAGAATCCAAATTTGATTCTGAAATATTATAAATAATCATAACTGTCGACATAAATCATATCACAAGATAATGTGTTGATGGTGTATCACAAGATAATGTATTGATGGTGTATCATAAGATAATGTATTGATAGTGTATCATAAGATAATGTATTGATGGTGTATCACAAGTTATTGTTTTGATGGTGTATCATAAGATGATGTATTGATGGTGTATCATAAGATAATGTATTGATGGTATATCATAAGATAATGTATTGATGGTAAATCATAAGATGATGTATTGATGGTATATCATAAGATGATGTATTGATGGTGTATCATAAGATAATGTATTGATGGTGTATCATTAGATAATGTATTGATGGTATATCATAAGATAAGGTATCGATGGTATATCATAAGATAATGTATTGATGGTATATCATAAGATGATGTATTGATGGTGTATCATAAGATAATGTATTGATGGTGTATCATGAGATAATGTATTGATGGTATATCATAAGATAATGTATTGATGGTATATCATAAGATAATGTATGGATGGTGTATCATAAGATAATGTATTGATGGTGTATCATAAGATAATGTATTGATAGTGTATCATAAGATAATGTATTGATGGTGTATCATAAGATAATGTATTGATAGTGTAACATAAGATAATGTATTGATGGTATATCATAAGATAATGTATGGATGGTATATCATACGATAATGTATGTATGGTATATCATAAGATAATGTATTGATGGTATATCATAAGATAATGTATGGATGGTGTATCATAAGATGATGCATTGATGATGTATCATAAGATAATGTATGGATGGTATATCATAAGATAATGTATGGATGGTATATCATAAGATAATGTATTGATGGTATATCATAAGATAATGTATGGATGGTGTATCATAAGATAATGTATTGATGCTGTATCATAAGATAATGTATTGACAGTGTATCATAAGATAATGTATTGATGGTATATCATAAGATGATGTATTAATGGTGTATCACAAGTTAATGTATTAATGGTGTATCATAAGATGATGTATTGATGGTGTATCATAAGATAATGTATTGATGGTATATCATAAGATAACGTATTGATAGTGTATCATAAGATAATGTATTGATGGTATATCATAAGATGATGTATTGATGGTGTATCAGAGGATAATGTATTGATGGTATATCATAAGATAATGTATTGATAGTGTATCATAAGATAGTGTATTGATGGTGTATCATAAGTTAATGTATTAATGGTGTACCATAAGATAATGTATTGATGGTGTATCATAAGATAAGGTATTGATGGTGTATCATAAGATAATGTATTGATGGTGTATCATAAGATAAGATATTGATGGTTTATCATAAGATAATATATTGATGGTGTATCATAAGATAATGTATTGATGGTGTAGCATAAGATAATGTATTGATGGTGTAGCATAAGATAATGTATTGATGGTGTAGCATAAGATAATGTATTGATGGTGTAGCATACGATAATGTATTGATGATGTATCATTAGATAATGTATTGATGGTGTATCATAAGATAATGTTTTGATGGTGTATCATAAGATAATGTAATGATGGTGTATCATAAGATAATGTATTGATGGTGTAGCATAGGATATTGTATTGATGGTGTAGCATAAGATAATGTATCGATGTATTGATAGTGTATCATAAGATAATGTATCGATGGTGTAGCATAAGATAACGTATTGATGGTGTATCATAAGATAATGTATTGATGTTGTATCAAAAGATAATGTTTTGATGGTGTATCATAAGATAATGTAATGATGGCGTATCATAGGATAATGTATTGATGGTGTAGCATAGGATATTGTATTGATGGTGTAGCATAAGATAATGTATCGATGTAATGATAGTGTATCATGAGATAATGTATTGATGGTGTATCATAAGATAATGTATCGATGTATTGATAGTGTATCATAAGATAATGTATCGATGGTGTAGCATAAGATGATGTATTGATGGTGTAGCATAAGATAATGTATTGATGGTGTAGCATACGATAATGTTTTGATGGTGTATCATACGATAATGTATTGATGGTGTAGCATACGATACTGTTTTGATAACGTATCATACGATAATGTATTGATGGTGTAGCATAAGATAATGTATTGATGGTGTATCATACGATAATGTAATGATGGTGTATCATAAGATAATGTATGGATGGTGTATCATAAGATAATGTATTGATGGTATATCATAAGATAATGTATTGAGGGTATATCATAAGATAATGTATGGATGGTGTATCATACGATAATGTATTGATGGTGTAGCATAAGATAATGTATTGATGGTGTATCATAAGATAATGTAATGATGGTGTATCATAAGATAATGCATTGATGGCGTATCATAATAAGATAATGTATTGATGGTGTATCATAAGATAATGTATTTATGGTGTATCATAAGACAATGTATTGATTGTATATCATAAGATAATGTATTGATGGTGTATCATAAGATAATGTATTGATGGTGTATCATAAGATAATGTATTGATGGTGTATCATAAGATAATGTATTGATGGTGTATCATAAGATAATGTATTGATGGTGTATCATAAGATAATGTATTGATGGTGTATCATAAGATAATGTATTGATGGTGTATCATAAGATAATGTATTGATGGTGTATCATAAGATAATGCATTGATGGTGTATCATAAGATAATGTATCGATGGTGTATCATAAGATAATGTATTGATGGTGTATCATAAGATAATGTATTGATGGTGTAGCATAAGATAATGTATTGATGGTGAAGCATAAGATAATGTATTGATGGTGTAGCATAAGATAATGTATTGATGGTGTAGCATAAGATAATGTATGGATGGTGTATCATAAGATAATGTATTGATAGTGTATCATAAGATGATGTATTGATGGTATATTATAAGATAATGTATTGATGGTATGTCATAAGATAATGTATGGATGGTATATCATAAGATAATGTATTGATGGTATATCATAAGATAATGTATTGATAGTGTATCAAAAGATAATGTATTGATAGTGTATCATTAGATAATGTATTGATGGTATATCATAAGATAAAGTATGGATGGTATATCATAAGATAATGTATGGATGGTGTATCATAAGATAATGTATTGATGGTGTATCATAAGATAATGTATGGATGGTGTATCATAAGATAATGTATTGATAGTGTATCATAAGATAATGTATTGATGGTATATCATAAGATAATGTATTGATGGTATATCATAAGATAATGTATGGATGGTGTATCATAAGATAATGTATTGATGGTGTATCATTAGATAATGTATTGATGGTGTCATTTCATGTTTTCTGACGTACACCAAGTATTATACCTGCAACAGTTAGCATGCATTTTGTCTATTTAATACCCCCAACATCTGCATTGTATAACAAATTTGGTAGCACTATAGAATTAAAAAGTGACATTTTAGTTTTTATATCTAAATATACTCTATCGAATAACCCTAACAAACAATCATATGCTTTCAAAGCTTGTTCAGACAGCGTAATAACAGCATTTTTCATATTTCCAATGAACATGCATGTAAAATTTACACCTTAATAGCAAAAATGGTCAACAACTTCAATAATTTCACCATTAACAAACACTGAAAATGTTTACATTTTTCAAATATATATTTAAGATGATATCATTATATATTTTACATATTAGGTAGCTGTTTATCTGCAATGATAATGAAAAATACCCAAACGAAGCAAGCAAGGAATGTTAATTGCCAATGCATCTGCCCTCGCTGACCATCGGGCATTTCTTATTAATCACTTTAATTTGACTTTTTCTAGAATTATATCCCCTATGAACTTGTTTTTTCTAGAATTTTTTTTTTCTCAAAGCATTGTAACACCGCACTTTGGGGTCAAACGCACTTTGGGGTTCGACCCCAAAGTGCGTTAAACTTCGCATCGCACTTTGGGGTCCAACGCACTTTGGGGTCAAAATCCAGAAATTGACCCCAAAGTGCGTTAATATGCTACATATCAACGCACTTTGAGTTCCAGAGGTCTAAAGGTGTCATCTGAGTTCTGCTTAAATACTGAGTACTGACTTATTTCGGATCTGCGACATTGTAATATTTGAGGTGCAGTTCAAGATGGCGGTCGATACTTTGTTTGATGCTTAAGTGATAAAAGTTTCATTAAATTTACCACTTGACATATCTAAAAATTGTGTTCATATAACAAAGTTTTGTTTGTTTGTTACATTTTACGCCTTTTCCCAACAGTATTTCTGTCATATAGGCAGGTAGTTTCCTAACCATCGTTCCTGGAGAGTTAAACCAGTACTAGACTACCTTCCTCCGTGCTAAACTAACAAAGCATCTCGGAACCGGGGATCGAACCCACGCCAGAGTGGTAACTGGATTAGAAGTCTTCGACTCTAACCTCTCGACCAAGGAGGCGGTCTTACAAAGTACTCTAGTACATAAAGTGTGGAAGTATTCCTAAAATTAAAAGATGCCGCGAAAAATATCCCGTTCTGTCAGTCATTTACTTGATAACTTTTGGTATTTAAATATGATGTGCAGTTAATATTTTTTCCAAAGAACTATAAATATACTCTATTGCAATGTTCTGGTGAAATATCAAGTTTTTTTCGATCGGACTATAAATAACTTAAACTTTAGGGTTTTTTCTTTTTTGTAAAGCTCCGTAACAACCGTTCGCCAGAGGCTATTTTAAGGGAAACCTTACATACTTCTTTAGAAAGAGGCCTGAGCAAACATGAATTTTATAGTGTTAAAATAATGGTATCAGAGAAATGTAAGATGCTTGGTACTGTACCTGAATAAAGTAGCGATAAATGTGAAATTATTTGTCATAAACGTAGTCAAAACAATGTAGTATTTGACTGCCATATAAAATACTAATTCACTATAACTGTACTCATCCCTGCCAAAAATCAACAGATGAAAAAGATGGTTCAGGTAATTGGCCAATGTGTATTTTTTTGATGTTACAGAAGAACATCAAAATAAAAATGCTTTTAAGAAAAACAAATAAAAGCATAATTAATGAGCCTTTAAGTTATTTTTAACCCTGGTGTGATCGATTCACCACAATCCCCTCTATAGCCCCAGTGAGAATTTTACATTATTCTGAAGGTGCGACTACTTAAATAGTTTATGATTTTTTTAGTACTGCCTGTACGGACTTCTACTTAAAGACTTCTACACCTAGTCAAGTTTCTTGTATGTCACATTTAGCTAAATAAATGGCTCTTTCCACATGTTATCAAGAACTCTTTTTTCTGAAATGTCTTACTGAGATTTCCCAGAATTTATACATTTGACTATGCTAAATCTATCATATTTCTATAAAATGTGTAAATAAATGCAATAAGCTAAAAAATTGGAGTTAATGAAAGGTGTACATTCTTTTAAAATAAATGGAAAATTTGAGAAAATATATTTTGAGCTTAATAATTGATACAAATTCTTCATTTGATGAAAATTCTTCACTTACTGATCAAGACCATTTAAATCCCTATTGATTCTACTATAATTCAGGGCACATGTTTAACGTCTTTTTAATACCTTGAATTCTGTTTACCATTGGATTTGACTACAATATATTATTTAAAACATAATTAAAATTAATTTTTTATGACCCCAAAGTGCGGTCGTTTGTCTGATGTTAAAAATGCATATGTACCTGTTTAACGCACTTTAGGGTCGAAATTGGACCCCAAAGTGCGTAACGTACTCTGTGGTCCGACCCCAAAGTACGTAACGCACTTCGGGGTCCGACCCTAAAGTGCGTTTGACCCCAAAGTGCGGTGTTAAAAAGCATGTCATATAGGATTTACATCAAACTCCAACATAATAACAAGTTAAATGGTTTCCTGCGGGGAACATTTATAATGATTTAAAGATATTTCATTTAACTATTTTCAACATTGTTTGGGGAAAAAATAGAAAAAAATCAACGTTTGTATCAGGAATATAGTTGACAATAATCGATCAATAGAAGAAGATCTTTGGTCTTTGTCGAAAATAAAACAATATTTCTGTTTAAGAAAATGATTAAATACCATTGTATGAATAATTCCGTGCAAAAAAAATAAAATAAAGTAAACACACAAGTTTACGCAGAAAATATCTCTATCTATTATGGCAGATGCCACAAACGAATGTTTTAATTCTGTGGATTTTCACTATAAACAATTTATTGTTTGTAAAATTTCAGATAGATATTAAAGAAACATTGATAATTTTCAAACACATCATGCAAGTTTTTCCAACCTAAACGGTAAATAATAATATAGAAAATTAGACATACTACGTAATAGTGTTACGCTCTTAATTAGGTGTAATTCGGACTAATTCCATAGCATTGTGTCGAGAGACCGGTGTGTATACAATGATTATCTACGGGTAAATCCGTAACGTACCGGGAAACGGTATTTAGCTAGGTTTTCGAATAGGTCAATTAACCAATCGTGTACGGTTAACAGATCACATGCTCCTCCATGTACCGAAAACAGGTCACGTGCTCCTCCATGCCTCAAAAATTAAACGCGTACCAATAATAATATGACAATGGTAAATCTAGCGTTCATATTCCCAGAATAATCTCTTCCACAGAATTCTTATTAACTCTTTAAAGATTCTGTATGTTGTAATTAAGGTTGTATACCACATTAAAAAAATATGTGTATAATTATGCTTATAAAACAATTTTAAAACATCGAAGAATATGTAAAGTATGTACTGCAAATATTTGTACACATTACATGTATATGTAATCATTAAAAATATAAAATATTTGTATGAAAAATTTGACTTAGTCTTTATAGAAAATAAGTTTTATTACCTCCCTTTATTTACACGAAATGTTAAATTAGGTAATGTCTTTATTAATAATGCTTTTTGGAACCTAGAAAATTGATAAATCTTAATTTTAGCATCATATTTATGATGTAAAACCATAGAAAAATTGTATTACAGGATCTTTAACTTTCTTATTTCTTCAAGGATTTACATCAAATTAAAGTATATACATGTACATTCATTATCAACATCTACATCATATATGATTAGATATATAAGTCTAGTGCCCGTGTTTCCATGATTATTTTCATTTTGAACTTTAAATGTATGCGAATTTTTTTTCTTCTTTGTTACTACAAATGGTACATTTGAAAATTGTCATCTATACCTTCAAGTTAGAAAAGATGGACCATTAAACATTGCTCTGTGCAATACAGTATATATAATTTCGGTATTTTTCCGACCCTAAAGTGCGTTTGACCCCAAAGTGCGGTGTTAAAAAGCATGTCATATAGGATTTACATCAAACTCCAACATAATAACAAGTTAAATGGTTTCCTGCGGGGAACATTTATAATGATTTAAAGATATTTCATTTAACTATTTTCAACATTGTTTGGGGAAAAAATAGAAAAAAATCAACGTTTGTATCAGGAATATAGTTGACAATAATCGATCAATAGAAGAAGATCTTTGGTCTTTGTCGAAAATAAAACAATATTTCTGTTTAAGAAAATGATTAAATACCATTGTATGAATAATTCCGTGCAAAAAAAATAAAATAAAGTAAACACACAAGTTTACGCAGAAAATATCTCTATCTATTATGGCAGATGCCACAAACGAATGTTTTAATTCTGTGGATTTTCACTATAAACAATTTATTGTTTGTAAAATTTCAGATAGATATTAAAGAAACATTGATAATTTTCAAACACATCATGCAAGTTTTTCCAACCTAAACGGTAAAATAATAATAGAAAATTAGACATACTACGTAATAGTGTTACGCTCTTAATTAGGTGTAATTCGGACTAATTCCATAGCATTGTGTCGAGAGACCGGTGTGTATACAATGATTATCTACGGGTAAATCCGTAACGTACCGGGAAACGGTATTTAGCTAGGTTTTCGAATAGGTCAATTAACCAATCGTGTACGGTTAACAGATCACATGCTCCTCCATGTACCGAAAACAGGTCACGTGCTCCTCCATGCCTCAAAAATTAAACGCGTACCAATAATAATATGACAATGGTAAATCTAGCGTTCATATTCCCAGAATAATCTCTTCCACAGAATTCTTATTAACTCTTTAAAGATTCTGTATGTTGTAATTAAGGTTGTATACCACATTAAAAAAATATGTGTATAATTATGCTAATAAAAAAATTTTCAAACATCGAAGAATATGTAAAATATGTACTGCACATATTTGTACACATTATATGTAATCATTAAAAAATATAAAATATTTGTATGAAAAATTTGACTTAGTCTTTATAGAAAATAAGTTTTTATTACCTCCCTTTATTTACACAAAATGTTATATTAGGTAATGTCTTTATTTATAATGCTTTTTGGAACCTAGAAAATTGATAAATCTTAATTTGAGCATCATATTTATGATATAAAACCATAGAAAAATTGTATTACAGGATCTTTAACTTTCTTATCTCTTCAAGGATTTACATCAAATTAAAGTATATACATGTACATTCATTATCAACACCTACATCATATGTGATTAGATATATAAGTCTAGTGCCCGTGTTTCCATAATTATTTTCATTTTGAACTTTAAATGTATGCGATTTTTTTTTCTTCTTTGTTACTACAAATGGTACATTTGAAAATTGTCATCTATACCTTCAAGTTAGAAAAGATGGACCATTAAACATTGCTCTGTGCAATACAGTATATATAATTTCGGTATTTTTCATTTATTAATTATCATTATCATCATTATTATATATATTTTTTTTAATCATTTTATTCCCTTTTATCATTTTCAGTTATTGTTGGTCAATTGTAGTTAAGAACCGGAATAAATATGATATATAAGTTCGACTTTATGGGGAGGATTGTTGCTACTGTTGTATTAACATGTGCACTACATCTTTATGAATTCTTGATTTTATATAATTCATGTAACCTTACATGTATTTATGTATTAAAAAAGTTGCAATAAAATATTTGGCTAAGAATAAGAAAGTCTGTCCTGTTCTGTAATTAGATGATAAAAGTTTGAATTTAAAGAATATTGGAAAATCGAAAAAGGTATTTCGTCTTCTTTTCAAAGTAAATTTATTAGTTTGTTTTCATTGTAAATTTATCAGACATAATAAGGTTTGAACTGTAGTACGTCATAGATAACGTTTTAAGATATATGATTATGTACTTTTCACAATATTTTTGAGTATTTATCAACATGTGGCTGTAATAAAACAGGTCATTTTTAGCTTTATCAGTACAAAGTACTTCAATGAGTATGATTTTTATTATTTTTTCTTTGAAGTCTTACTAGTTTGCCACAAACATTTATAAATCTATTGGTCGTTCAAAGTCCAATCCTGTCAGACTAAAAGAGTTTAAACCTCAAATTTCTCAACAACCGAACGGTACCAGGCAGTATCAGCGCCGCCAATTTTAAAGCGACACACCTCATGTATTGATACTTTATTTTAATTCTTAAGTTACACGTAATAAATATCACTGTGACTTCGTTTACACGTATCATTATACATATAGGGTATTTTAGGACTAAAGATCGTTATAGTAGGTGTAATTTTTTCATTATAGAAATTATTTAATAGCCATTCTGACAACACAAGTGCCCGTGATGCCGTGGAGATCTGATAGAAAGTATAGCAAGAAATATGCATAAGATTGCGCATATAAATAATAACACGTATTTACACACAAAAACTACATTTTATTTGCCATTTTGTAAACATTTGCAGTTTTTGATCAATTTATTACTGAGCTGCTTTAACAGAAGATGAACAATTACTCAGTTGCTGACGTATTGAGTTCATGTAAATATCAAAACATATAAAATGTAAATTTCAGACAAGAGCATAAACTGTTTAATCCGAATTAAACATTTAAAAACTTAGTTATAAGCTACGGATCTAAGATGGTGACTAAATTTTGTCTTGCAGTCATTTGTTTTGCTGGAATCACAGGTTAGCTTATTGCATTACTGTAATTTTTTCCTTTTTGTATTTTTACATGAAACTAAAAAAATAATAATAAAATAAAAAAAAAAAATAAAATTAAAATAAAAAAAACAACATTCTTTTCATATATATCAATTAACCATATATGATCAAAATATAGTAACTTTTTTTAATGCTAAATATATTGAAAAATTGTAGCTTTTGATAAATATTTTGGTTGATGTTTGCATTTCTTTTATTTGCTAACGGTTTGTAGTTTAAGTGACATGTTTTTGTTTAATTTTTATTTTTTTATCATGAGTTTTTGATATGACCATAAAAATAAATGTTTATAAATACGTGATTGCACTTGTTTAACACGGTTCGATTTTTTTTCTTAAATTTGGAACTTATTACTGTGAATACTTTCTAAAATGGGTCCAAATGAACCATTTTGCACAATATCTAGAAATTTCGAAACGTTATATATCCCACATTGACCACTTGAACTTCTTACGCTGCAAATGTAGCAGTGATAAGATATATACGCTAATCACACTGTTATCGCTGGTAGTCGTCCAACATCGCTGGTAGTCGTCAAACATCACTGGTAGTCGTCCAACATCGCTGGTAGTCATCCAACATCGCTGGTAGTCGTCCAACATCGCTGGTAGTCGTCCAACATAGCTGGTAGTCGTCCAACATCGTTGGTAGTCGTCCAACATCGCTGGTAGTCGTCCAACATCGTTGGTAGTCGTCTAACAACGCTGGTAGTCGTGCAACATCGCTGGTAGTCTTCCAACATCGCTGGTAAGCGTCCAACATAGCTGGTAGTCGTCCAACATAGCTGGTAGTCGCCAAACATCGCTGGTAGTCGTCTAACATCGGTCGTCCAACATAGCTGGTAGTCGCCAAACATCGCTGGTAGTTGTCTAACATCGCTAGAAGTTGTTCAACATCGCTGGTAGTCGTCCAACATCGCTGCATGGTAGTCGTTAATGTGATGGAGAAAGAACCCTTTATATTTTTTCTAATGACTTATCTATTTGTTTATGTTTACATGCATAACGTATCACATATTTTGTATATTTATCTAGTTGCCATACCAACTTTAAAAGCAGCTGAAGTGCCGTGTCTTTGCACGAAACAATTAGTACCTGTGTGTGGCGTTGATGGTAACACGTATAATAATCACTGTCTGTTAGATTGTGCGTAAGTAAAATATACATCTATTTTTGTGTCATTTGGCTAATATGTCACATATAAAGGAATAACAAACTTTTACAGTACGAGTTCAAACTCTGTTAGTTTTGGACATTTAAAATGAAAACACAATAACTCTCTGTGATAATATCAGCAATGTATGCATGCATGAACCGTTCAGTGGTAAACCATCCTACTTTAGTATTCGAGGACTTTGACTTTTTCCTTCTGAGAAAGAGTAAATATTGTTGAACTGACCCGTTATATAAGTCAAAACTAAACAATGCCCTATTGAAGCAATGCATAAACAGCTTAAAACTGACTTATGAAGTAGTATTTTGACTTTCATACAAAAACTTACTTGCTATAGTTAAACTAGTTGCCAACAAAGCTATTTGATTTCTTATATGAAATGTCGGTCGTGTTACCGTTTGAACCGTTGAACTACACAAATCTGTCGAAATTTTTGTACAATTCCTGCGTTATTTTGATATCCCCGTGTTACTAGATATACACGGTGATGTCGAGATGTTTGTTGCATTTACAAAAATATAAAAACAAGACACAATTTACTTATTATTTTACAACTGTTTTTGTTTCATAAGTGGGGTAGACTTGTTCCAAGAAGGTGCATGTACTGGTGCACTCCAGGAGGACACAGTAAGCGAGCAGATTGAGCCTAAAGATGAGGACATCCCATGTATTTGTACTTTCATCTATCTACCAGTGTGTGGTGTTGATGGTATCACCTACGGCAACGACTGCAATAGAAAATGCGCAAAGTAAGTTTTCCAAAATTTTGAAATGTTCCATTATAAAAGATTTGTGTTTGGCTTATGAATCTTAATTTAAAATAGAAATAAAAAGGGGATCGGAATGAAATGTATACATCAATTCTAACTAAGGAATATAATTATAAACCACAATGCAATGTTTAACCCAAGATATAATCTTGTTGTTTTTATGTCAAGTGTCAGATGCTCATTTCATTGAGTCTCGTTAGTTGTGCTTTTTAAATATTTTTCCATCACGTTGATATGTTCACCTTTGAAATTTATAGAATTAATTGTTTTTTCAAGTAAAACAATTAACTTGAAACGTCCAATTAAGTGAGATATAAAATAGTTTATTTTGGGATAAAGTTTAATGACACAGCTTGAAGTACGCGTTCTCCATAATCATCAACTTATATTTCGTGTAAGGAACATAAAGGACGTGTATTTCGAGCTGTATTTCAACATGTGTCATACGTGGTGAGAACTCATTTATTTTACTCATGTGATTAGATGATCATTTCATTGAGCCGCTTTACTTTGAATTCAGTCAAGAACGCGTATTTCAGACTCTGTCATAATATTATATACTTAGAAAATAGATAACAATTTTGAGTGCATTGTTGTAGAATAATGAACGATTCGAGTTAAAATGCATGGAATATAATCACAAGAAATGATTAATTGAAAGAATTGATAAAAATATTTTGAACCACATTTAGCGTAAAAGTAATTTTCCTGACATTATTTGTTTATTAAGTGTAATTATTCGGTTTTTTTTATACTGTGCATATATCGTGTAATAATGCGTTTGATCGCCCTGTTTGATAAGGGAAGAGTGTGAAGCGTGTTATTTCAAACTGTGTCATATATTACTTAATATTCGGTAAAGAACGCGTATTTCAAGTTGTAACGTAACTTTATCTGCATAGTTTAACCATCATTGAAATAAATTAAGCGTTATTAGGCCATGAGGAGGTGAATCGTATAGCAAAGTTTGTTTATATATATTTACTTCTTTGTTTAAACAGCGTTGAGCTAGCACACACCGGGGAATGTGATGTACTGACAACAAAGGCACCTGGCACAAAATAAGAAGCACTCCAAATATTAAAATTCTACAAAATTGTGATACGACATATTATCTCTGTTCATCTATACAATGTTAAATTGTGATTTAGAGACATACCCGCTGTTATCCTATACGATCTTTGTTTGAATATCATGACAAATGTTATCATGGTCAAATCATTATCTTATAATCTCTGAACTAACTAATGAATAAAAATAAACAATTAGAAAACATGTTTTATTTACTACATTTTCTTTGAACATTATATGTACATGACATGCTTTTTAAACCAGAAATAAAGTCTGATACAAATGTACAAATTCCTGTGTTTATCATGATGTAATTGATATAAAACCACATGTTCGTTTTACCTTGCAAATATTTCCCCGATTTTAGTTTATATATTTATATTACCTTTGTAGTTATTTACTGGGCTCTAGCATTGTAGTTTAACATAAGAAGACATAGAATGACATTATGTTCATATTTTCATAGTCAAGTTCAGCTGAATTGACTTTATATTTCAAAAGATTGACTGTCAAAATGGTGTTTGACCAACAGTTGATATTGGAAAATGTTGATGATAAAAATATAAATATGCCTAAAATATAAAAAGACTGCCCCACTCTTTTTATAAACTAAGCGTCATAGGTAAATTCTAATGGATATTTACAGAAGTTTCGTTTGGATCTGTGCATTATTTATTGTTTATGCGAACTTTATTATTAAATTAAAAGGAATTATGGCAAAATGAAAACTTATTATGATCTTCACCCGTTCACTCACTATATACCCTTGGATGGGAATAATGTTACTTTAAGTATGTTTTCTTTTATAACAGTGCACGTTTGTAACGTCGCTTTTCATTAGATAACAGTCACATTTATTTAAACTATATACAAGACTGCAGTCAAATTATTACGTACATGTAATTCTTTTTATTTCTTCCGTAGCAGGGAAATTTTGACCCCGAGGGGCATGATTTATATTACTTTTGAATAGTGCCATATGGTGTTTCCTTTTACCAAATATCAGACTCTGTACAAGTAACATTAAGGTTTCCGATGAGACGATTTTAGAAGTTTGGTTTCTTTAAAAGTATATTTCCTAGAGATAAGTATAAAATGTGTAGAGATTATATAGGCAATATTCTAAGTAAAATATCCAAATTCTGAACACAGCAGTTTAAAACATTAAGACTTTTCAAACTAAGAGCACTGTAACACAGCAGTTTGTGGTCAAACGTACAAAATGTGTTGCGTACTTTGGGGTCCAACCTGCGGTACACAGGTACATATATGCATTTTTTAACATCAGACAAACGATCGCACTTTAGGGTCACGAGAATTAAATCAATAAGAATGAATTTAAGTGATATTTTAAGATAATATCTTGTAGTTCATGTTAATTGTAAACTAAAAATAAGGATCGAAGTAGGCGAAATGTTCTAAGTCGGCTGACAATATCAGACGAAAGAATATTTTATTTTGTTACATCTAAAGTACTAGTATGCATATTATGTTTTATATTCAATAAGAGCTGTCACCCAAGTGACGAATGCCCCCGAAAAGGTTTCTTAAGCATACAGGTATTATGAAAAGAAAAGAGAATGAAAGTAACTAATTGTTGAATATTGTTCTTGATAGCATGAACCTTCAAAATATAAGCGTGACCTTGACCTTTGAAGAAGGGACGTGGTTCCTGGACGCGACAAAATGTTATGAGATAGACATTGGGCCAAATTATTTCAAAATCCCTCAATGCATGACAAAGTTACAGTCTGTACATGATTGTTGTGTAAGTGGGGACACACGGACACACGAACATGAGCCTTAGCCGCGACACATTGTCTTGATGTGGTAGACATTTGTGCCAAGTTATTTTAAAATCTTCCATGTATGACAAAGTAACAGTCCGGATATGAATGTGTATCTTCAAACTCTTCTCCAGAGAATGAGTAACTTCAAACTATAAATGTGACCTTGACCTTGAAGGTAGGGACATGGGTCTTAGTCGCGACACATCGTCTTGATGTGGTAGACATTTATGCCTAGTTATTCTAAAATCCTACCATGCATGACAAAGTTACAGCCGGGACACGAAGTGTGTACCTATAAACTCTAATTGTGATAAAGTTAAACTTCAAAATTATAGTGTGACCTTGACCTTTGAGGTAGAGACATAATTCTTGGACTTGATGTGCCTAGTTATTTTAAAATCATTCAATGTATGACAAAGTTACAGTCCGGACACGAATTAGGTGGGGATGCACAGACGGACGGACAGACGAACGAGGTAGGGATGTAATTCTTGGACGCGACACATCGTCCATTTGTGCAAAGTTATTTAAATTCCTCCATGTATGACAAAGTTACAGTCCGGACACGAATTAAGTTACTCTAATTGCAATAATGTGAGGTAAAGACGTAATTCTTGGACCCAACACATCGTCTTGATGTCGTAGACATTTGTGCCAAGTTATTTCAAAATCCCTCCATGTATGACAAAGTTACAGTCCGGACACGAATTAAGTGGGGACTGACAGACGGACAAACAGAGGGTGTGATTATATTATGCACATTTATGCCAAGTTATTTTAAATCATTCAATGCATGACACAGTTACAGTCCGGACAGGATTGTGTGCTCCTATTTACTGTAATTGTGATAATGTGAAACTTCAAAATGATAGTGTGACCTTGACCTTTGAGGTAGGGGCATAATTCTTGGATAAGACACATCGTCTTGATGTGGTAGACATTTGTGCCAAGTTATTTCAAAATCCCTCCATGTATGACAAAGTTACAGTCCGGGCACGAATTAAGTGGGTATACACGGACGGACAGACGGACGAGGTAGCGACGTAACTCTTGGAAGCGACACATTGTCTTGATGTGGTAGACATTTGTGCCAAGTTATTTCAAAATCCCTCCATGTATGACAAAGTTACAGTCCGGACACGAATTAAGTGAGGACGTACAGACGGACGGACAGACGGACGAGGTAGGGATGTCATTCTTGGACGCGACACATCGTCTTGATGTGGTGGACATTTGTGCCAAGTTATTTCAAAATCCCCCATGCATGACAAAGTTAGAGTCCGGACACGAATTAAGTGGGGACGCAGAGACAGACGGACATACTGTGCGATTATATTATATTATTAGCGCATATGAGCTATTCGTCAATAAGACTGAAACTATTGAAATAAAATAAACTTTGCAGAGGGACACACAAGGATTATTCCTCTGACTCCTCTGAAAGTTTGTCAAAATGTACCGTGTGCTTTAGAAGATGTTTTTTTAAAAAAAAAAATCAATTGTCGATAATGTGATGTAACAGAAGTTTTGCTTTAATTGATGATACTGATGTAACAGAAGTTTTGCTTTATTGATGATAATGATGTAACAGAAGTTTTGCTTTAATTGATGATAATGATGTAACAGAAGTTTTGCTTTAATGTGATGATAATGGTGTAACAGAAGTTTTGCTTTAATTGATGATAATGATGTAACAGAAGTTTTGCTTTAATTGAGGATAATGATGTAACAGAAGTTTTGCTTTAATGTGATGATAATGATGTAACAGAAGTTTTGCTTTAATGTGATGATAATGATGTAACAGAAGTTTAGCTTTAATGTGATGATAATGGTGTAACAGAAGTTTAGCTTTAATGTGATGATAATGGTGTAACAGAAGTTAAGCTTTAATGCGATGATAATGATGTAACAGAAGTTTTGCTTTAATGCGATGATAATGATGTAACAGAAGTTTAGCTTTAATGCGATGATAATGATGTAACAGAAGTTTTGCTTTAATGTGATGATAATGATGTAACAGAAGTTTAGCTTTAATGCGATGATAATGATGTAACAGAAGTTTTGCTTTAATGCGATGATAATGATGTAACAGAAGTTTAGCTTTAATGCGATGATAATGATGTAACAGAAGTTTTGCTTTAATGTGATGATACTGATGTAACAGAAGTTTTGCTTTAATGTGATGATACTGATGTAACAGAAGTTTTGCTTTAATTGAGGATACTGATGTAACAGACGTTTTGCTTTAATGTGATGATAATGATGTAACAGAAGTTTAGCTTTAATGCGATGATAATGATGTAACAGAAGTTTAGCTTTAATGTGATGATACTGATTTAACAGAAGTTTAGCTTAAATGCGATGATAATGATGTAACAGAAGTTTTGCCTTTATGTGATGATAATGATGTAACAGAAGTTTTGCTTAAATGTGATGATACTGATGTAACAGAAGTTTTGCTTTAATGTGATGATACTGATGTAACAGAAGTTTAGCTTAAATGTGATGCTTTAATGTGATGATACTGATGTAACAGAAGTTTAGCTTAAATGTGATGATACTGATGTAACAGAAGTTTAGCTTAAATGTGATGCTTTAATGTGATGATACTGATGTAACAACAGTTTTGCTTTAATGCGATGATAATGATGTAACAGAAGTTTAGCTTTAATGTGATGATACTGATGTAACAGAAGTTTTGCTTTAATGCGATGATAATGATGTAACAGAAGTTTAGCTTTAATGCGATGATAATGATGTAACAGAAGTTTTGCTTTAATGTGATGATACTGATGTAACAGAAATTTTGCTTTAATTGAGGATACTGATGTAACAGACGTTTTGCTTTAATGTGATGATAATGATGTAACAGAAGTTTTGCTTTAATGTGATGAAAATGATGTAACAGAAGTTTAGCTTTAATGTGATGATAATGGTGTAACAGAAGTTAAGCTTTAATGCGATGATAATGATGTAACAGAAGTTTAGCTTTAATGCGATGATAATGATGTAACAGAAGTTTAGCTTTAATGCGATGATAATGATGTAACAGAAGTTTAGCTTTAATGCGATGATACTGATGTAACAGAAGTTTTGCTTTAATGTGATGATAATCATATAACAGAAGTTTTGCTTTAATGTGATGATAATGATGTAACAGAAGTTTAGCTTTAATGCGATGATAATGATGTAACAGAAGTTTAGCTTTAATGCGATGATAATGATGTAACAGAAGTTTTGCTTTAATTGATGATACTGATTTAACAGAAGTTTTGCTTTAATGCGATGATAATGATGTAACAGAAGTTTTGCTTTAATGCGATGATAATGATGTAACAGAAGTTTTGCTTTAATGCGATGATAATGATGTAACAGAAGTTAAGCTTTAATGCGATGATAATGATGTAACAGAAGTTTTGCTTTAATGCGATGATAATGATGTAACAGAAGTTTTGCTTTAATGCGATGATAATGATGTAACAGAAGTTAAGCTTAAATGCGATGATAATGATGTAACAGAAATTTTGCTTTTATGTGATGATAATGATGTAACAGAAGTTTTTCTTTAATGTGATGTATATTAGCTACCTATCATAACATTCCAGTCTACATATACACAAGGAACACAATTATAACGTCACGTGCTTTATTATTTAAAAAATCTGTAAAAAATAATATTAAGATATATACTTTCATGTAAATCTAAATCTATGAACTTTTCTAACTACGCATTAAAATTTTAACATGAAATTAAACAAATGTCTAAATCTATACGAACATTAACATTAAAATAATAAATCAACACAATTATAAACGTCTAAATATATATGAACACATATCATATTAATAAATCAATAAAAATGTCAACATAGTTAAATGTACACAATACAAAACAAGAGGGTCATGATGGCCATGAAATCGCTCACCTAAATATAAAACCTTTCCATGACAAGGAACTAGTAATATTGTAAACTATAAAACATTATTTGTTACTATTGCTAAGGGACAACAACAGTTCCAAAAGATGTGTACATATAAGAAAAATCGATGACCATCTGGAGTGAAGCCAATTTTATACCCAGGGCTTTTATTTGAACAAATTTGGTAGACACTCATTAGAAGAAGTTTCATGCTAAATATCTAAGCTTTAGCTTATTGGTTTTTTTTAAAGAAGATATTTAAGTATTTTTCGACATGCATATAAGTAAAATCAAAAACCCCTTGGGCGGGGCCAATTTTGACTCCAAGACTTTTATTTGAACAAACTTGGTAGACACCCACTAGAAGATGTTTCATGCTTAATATCTAAGCTCTAGCTCTTTAAATTTAAAAAAGAAGATTTTTTTTTTTAAAGTTTTTACTACATGCATATAAGGAAAATCAATGACTCCCAAGCGGGGCTAATTTTTACCCAAGGGTAAAAATTATAAACAAACTTGATAGACATTCAATAGAAGTATTTTTCATGCTTTTTATCTAAGCTCTAGCTCTTTGGGTTTTTTTTTAAAAGAATATTTGTTAATTTATTTTCTTTCGATTGCCATGGTAACCAGAGTTCTGCACGGAATTAAATTCTTTGAACAATTTTTAAAGGTGACCACCAAAGAAACATTCCTGTCTGTGATGTTTGAATGAAATTGGGGAGATGTCGTTTAAAGTAAAAGTTTAGGGACGACAGACGGGCGCCAGACGAATTGTAACCACAAAGGCTAATCTTGTCAATCTGTGACAGGTGAGCTAAAAAAGCTCTTTACACTTTGCATAAAAAGTTACAAAATTGTATTCACATTATATTATAAAAATATAAAGTAATCTTACATTAAAATTAAAATTATAATCAAGATTAAGACAAAACTTTTATCGTCTTATTGCTCAAATGATGAATTATCAAGAACAAAAGTTACAAATATATGACCTAATTTAATAGTTCATGTAAATTAAAGAAAAATACAAAATACATCTTGATGGTAATATGTATGAATGAATGATGCAAAATAAATATATATGTTTAAACAAATTGTTGAGTGTCCGGCGAAAGTATCTCTATATGCATGTTCTGTTGTTGCTGTTGCTGTTATAATTCAGAAGGCCACATTTGATATATATGATTGCTTTTGTATATTCTTAATCTTTGGTTGAGGACAATACTGTGATTCTACATATCTAAGCTCTGTGTATTGTAGTTTCTGAGTAGCAGATTTTCAAGATCTCATTTTTAAAGTCTATTTTCAGCTCCTTTGACCCACTTATATCGTTAGACCCACTAATAACGTTAGACCCACTTATACCGTTAGACCCACTTAGACTGGAGCCGTTTATATAGCGTTGGTAGAGGAACATCAAAGTAAAGTTTGGTCAAAATTTATCAAATGAATAAGGAGATGATGTTTTATTAAAGACTTTGTGGATCACGACAAAGGACGGACGACGGACATACTGCCACCACAAAAGCTAACCTCTCAGCACAAAGTGCTCAGGTGAGCTAAATAGATATGCATTATCTTTAAATGTGAATACAACTTTTTGTATAAATATAATAATTTCTTATATGTTATAAAATTGTTATGGATATATGTGGATATGTCATATCTCATATAAAACTGTTAGAACACCTTTGAAAGAAAAATGATTACAGGGTTTAATTTTTCATTACTGAATTTGAAATAAAGTTTTTAAGTAAAGACAACATTTTATTCATAATTTCGTTAAAATTTGCAAATTTGTTAGCAAATCTTTTGACAAGAGTTATAGATCACTTAAATCTGTATGCGGAAGTATTGCTGTTTTCCAAAATTTTCATCAAGTTCACAGTACATCAGTTCAATTTTCTCGATACCATTGCGACTTACAGAAGCGTTTATATCTAAAACTAAATCCTGCACTGTATTACAACAAGTGATTATAATATCTACACATATAAACCAACACCTACAAAACAATAGCATCATAATTATATTTTATATACTAATATACTTTACATTCTAGCTATACACTTGCGCCAATCTTATCCAAATGTGGAATTAAAATACTAAAATAACTTAAACACAAAAGTTTAACTACTTAAAATGTACAAATGAATCTTAAAAAGTTAGAGTATATGAGCCATTAATATCAAAATTTATGCTTATATTTCTTTTTTTTTTAAAGTATATACACACTCGTTCTTCTTTCATTTCTTCATTTCTTAGTCACTGTTTTCTTTCACGTGTCTACATCGTCCCTTTAAACATCCACACGCCTGACGCCTTGTTCTTATCACACTTGTAGGTGAGTTCCCCCTCCACAAAGGACAATATGATATGGTGTGAGCCCTTTCTTCTGTTGCACCACATAGTGGACAAACGTATCGTCGAAGTACTGGACACATAATCCGTCCTCCTTCCTCCAAGTTGTGTGAGCTGTAATACCCCGGAGGCTCGCCGTTTCTTTTGCAGAAGTTGCAGTTTGGATCTGTGAAATATGGAAATAAGACAAGAAGTGTTATAGATAATATATTAAAGAACACTTATTAACTTAACAAAAGTTATTTCATATAAGACTTACTTACTTCATATTTATAAGACTTGAAATACTAAAATGCTGATTGTTAAACAAGTATATAAGCTTTGTTATTTATGCATTAAGTCTGTATAACACAAACTGATCTCCGGATCATCCCGGAGGTATTGACCAAATAGGTCAATTTATCAAGTTTCATTTATTAAATTTGCAATGTGAAAGTGGTAAACATGATACAACTTGACTGTACAACATTTTTATTTGCCAAGTTTCATTCACATTTGCCCAGTGACTTTAGGGATAAAATATCTATAATTAAAGTTTTGCTGATACAAAGTAAGAATTTAAATGTCTTACTTAAATCTCCTTGTGATAGTTGATGCCTTGTTATTGGAACTACTGCAGTTCTTGGTCTTGCTCCTAAAGCCTCGTACTGAAGCTTTTGAAGGTCCGACTCGCCCGCAACCATAAAATACCTTGGCTGAGAAGCAAGGTTTGGTTGCTGGTTTGTGTACACATGCTGGCTGGTGTCCCGAAATAGAACGGACAATCTACTTAAACTGCCGGAGGTTCTAACCGAGGTATCTACAAAACATGACTCATTCTGACGAGACGTCAAACACAGCTTAGAAGTTTCAAATGTTGATGATGTAGCAGTCGCTTTTGCTGTTGTTTTTATATGAAAACTGTAGGGCGAAAAGCTGGAACTAGATGTATCGTCTGCTCTTGCACTGACCGTATACAAGTCAGCCATTCCATGGCAAAGTTGTGTCAGTGTGCTAACATTCCGTACTGCAGTGTGCTCTGTTTCTGAAAAGTTTAAACATATTCAACTAACTAAATGTTGACACAGTTGTTTACAACTTATCATTTGGGCAAACATTTCGAACACTTTATAACTTTAGTGTAAGTGACAGACAACTAAATCAACAAGAGAGCCATGATGGTCCTGTATCGCTCACATGAGATTCATTGTTAGAAAATGTAAAAGCCACTTATAAGGTCACATTGGACTGACATTTTTTTCTCGACCACCTTAGGTTAAAATCCATCGAGTTGTTTAGGAGGAAATGTTGTTTAAAGAACTTGTTGATAAAGACTGACGACTATCAACGGATGACGGACACACTTTGTGCTTAAGAGAGCTAAAAATTGATCTATGGCATTATAGTTATTGGCATATTTGTTTTTATTTTAAATTAAAAAAAAATGCGAACTGTTATGCTAAATGAAATAGTAAGTCAATACATGTAGTTGCTATTGATGTTTGTTATATTTTTTTACATTTTCTGTACGAAATCTGCTATTTAGGGGTATCTGCAAATCATGGGCTTGCAACGAGCCTGAAACCCTGACATATCTGGAATTAGACGTTTGCATTTTAGTTGAGTCTATTGTTTTGTTTGAAGGGTGGTGGTCATGTAGATCATTTTCTGTTGGACTTTCAACTTATTTTAAGTGTATATATATAAAGACAACCTAACATATGTTCCATGAAGTGTAAATAATAAATTTTGTTTTCCAAAATTGGTCAGTTGCAACTGAACATTTACCTCGCATATGATAAAGTGAAATAAATAAATGTCCAAGTACATGTAGTTTCTAAAAACTATAAAACTCTGTGTATTCTGACATCAGTAGCGTTGTTGTTTGTTTCAGATTAACTAAATATTGCACGAAAAGTGAACTTTAATTAAAAGTTGATGCATGTACTTCCTGTAATGGCAGAGTTATTTAAAACCTTGGATGTTTGGTAGTTACTTATTTATGGATTCATTCCTAATCACTTTAATATGCTGTAAAATGATGTTGGCATAGTTGCCAATATTAATGCCTTATCGTACATAATTCACGAACTCCCCCAAGTAAATTTGTATTTATCATAGAACTCTTTACAATGGCCTTTGAATGTTTATCTTTAAAAGGCTGCCATAATTATTGCAGCTTTAATAATGCCATATAACCAAATATCACAAGTTTTTGTATAATTATACGTGTACCTTTTTATCTTCGCAATAATCACCACAAAGTACAAAAACAACAATTTGTATGCAGTTTAATCACTATAATTTTTGAAGGACCGCTGACATCATCGAATACTATTTACATAAAAATATTAATAAAGAACGAACATACGTATAAGGTAAAATGCAACTTGATAAAATGTTAAACGTAATTATTAACTAATTGTACTGTACGTTGAGATATTTTGCTATTTTGTGTATGGGAAAGATCCCCCTCTACTTTGAACAAGTTCTTAATTTTAATTCGCTGCATTTTCACATTTACACCTTAATCCACATTTCACCACAGAAAGGTCTGTATCTGGTTTTGACGTAGAACCCACAACAAAAATATCTCAGAATCTAGCTTTGGTACGTCGAAATATTTTGGATACACTAAAAATTGAGATACTTTAAGAGCGATATCTATTTCGTAAAGAACGGTCGGTTTGAATATGTACTTCAGCGGGGCTTGACAGCATGCTATTGACCGCCCATGTCCGCGTTCTGTCAATTTTTTCCTGCAATGTTTTTAATTGTATCGTGTTGAAACTACCTTTAATTTTACATTTTATCACTTTATATCTGGAAAATAAAGTTAATTTATTACTTACTCCATGCTTCATGTGAGAGCGGGGTCAATGGAACTGTTAATGTAGTTTTGGGTCTCGCTCCTAGCGCCTGATAGTCTGATAGCTTGCTAACTTCAGTCTTGGTTTGCTGTGACCGGGTCTGGGATTGAAAAGGAAATTCTGCCGAACTAGACATTTCACGTGTCGATTGTGAAACATACGATGTTGAAGTATCACGGGTGAGCGTAGATTCTCTTCCTCGTAAAGCCCTGGGTATTGCGTAATCTCTACCATCACCACTTACGTCAGCAGTTACCGCGCTATGCACGAAAGATTCAAGTTCTTGTGGTGCTAAAACGGAACTAGACTCGTACGTTTTTACGGGTTGTACACTCTCTTCAACACTTGTTTCATCAACCCCTGGCGCATAATCCTCATCATCAAATAATACAAATTTTATCTTCGAATTCCACATATTATTTTTGTATCCTTTTCTTTAAGTTAATTATATATATATTTCCAAAATGATAGGCTGTGTAAATTTCCGATGAAACGAAGCGAATCTGTCAGCGATTAACTCAGCAGACGATAAATCATCAAAAATAGAGGTCAACGATCAATGACAAGGGGTGAACAATCTTTCTATGATTAATGGAACCTTTTTGTTTAATATCTTTTTTAAAAAAATACGGCGTTGACAAACGCATTAAACAAATGGAAATTATGAAAGTTTAAATAATACTTCATACGATAAATCTATCGCATGATAACGCAGCATACATGTTAAACTACCTGTTGTCACCCCTGTATGATACTTGAACTAGTCCGTGTGCTGCCTGAGATATAGCGGAGCGACATATACTCACGGTAGGGAATCACGTGACTTTTACGGTTACGCGTACAGACAATATGGCGGCCTAAAAACCTCGCTTCACATGTGTTTTTCAGGTAATTCTTTATTATATCCCTTTTACTTGCATACGAGACCTGTTACAGCCTACGCGGAATAAAGAATTGTTGCCGCCTATACCTTATTTTCCACCCCTGTGCTATTCATAGCTTTTACAAACACTCAAAAATTCAACAGGAATTTTCAATGTTAACAATTATTTTTCAGGTAACTTTCACGCAATCTTTGTATTTTTTTTTTAATTTGATTTTAAACCACGCCGAGTTAGCAAAGAGAAAATGTTCATAGAATTTCTTTATTTGAAAATGTAAATATTAGGCATGTTAAATGTTGACTAGTCATTTTCAATTCCAATGCACGAGGGAAAAATTTTTTGGGTAACGGCCACGCAAACTTTTATTGTTGATAACTCCCACGCAATATTTTATGTGCAAGCAATATATATGCAGGCTATAGCCTAGATATTGATTTAACAAAATCATGATCGATGTATTTAGCCTTAAAAGTTCATAGAATTTTGAATAATATTTAAAATACCGCCAAAAGGTCCTGGATAGAATTAAGCGCCTATTGGTAGCAGAATACATACTCACGTAAATATATTAAATGAAGTTTCGATATAGAGATATAGATGAATTAATTGCAGAAATTGAAATAAAAGTCTCAAATATAAGAAGGAGGTCGATTTCAGTTTAAGCACAATTACAGTTGTCATTTTTCATAGTTTGCAGATATGGACGGTTGCAGCTCGGATATTGTTTGTGGATAATGTTAGAAAAACATTTCGTTCACAGAACAGGTCTTAATGACCATTTAAAACTGGCTACTCGGCACAGGACCTTTGTAAACGTTGTTGCAAATCGAACTGTCACAGGTATGGCATTTTTACTGTTAATATTAAGATTTTAAAGACATTCAAATCATTTTATCACTTAGTCTCTTATGTAACCAATTATTTTTTAAAATCAGTGTCTGTATTTAAACATAATTATGTTTTTTTTAATTCTAAAGCAAAAAAAAAAAAAAACAAAAACAAACAACAAGAGGGACATGATGGCCCTGAGTCGCTCATCAGAAAACAACTGCTTTTCAGTGTTGGATTGTCAATATATTCTAATATTAAATTTGAGCATAGAATATGTTTAAACAATGATTTTAAGAAATGCCATGACATGGGGCACTTAAGCTTTAGCTTAAACGGGACCAATCAAATTAATATGAGCAAACATTTTTTTTGTTTTTTTTTTTTTTTGATAAAAGACTACCAAAGAATGCTACAGGACAAAGTTTGGTGATCATCAATCAATTAGTTCTCTACAAATAGACATTTAACGTATTTTCTATTTTATCTTTAGTGGCCCCTAAAAGGGGCTAATCAGATTAATATAAAAGAGTACCCAAGAATGCTACAGACAAAGTTTGGTGATCATCCATCAATTTTGGTTCTGAAGTAGAAGATATTTTTAGCTATCGAGGCCCCTAAAAGGTGCCAATTCAAATTAATGTGAGCAAACTTGATAAAAGATTACCCAAAAATGCTACAGACAAAGTTTGGTGATCATCCATTCATTAGTTCTACAGGAGAAGCTGTTTAAAAACATATTCTATTTTTAATTTTTAGTGGGCCCCCTAAAAAAGGCTAATCAAAATTCACATGAGCAAACTTGAATAAAAGACTAACCGAAGAATGTCTACCGACCCAAAGTTTGGTGATCATCCATCAATTATTTCTGTAGAAAAGAAAGATGTTGAAAGGTTTTTTCTATTTCTACTTAGCCCTAGAGATGTTCCTAAAAGGGCAATCAAATTAATATGAGCAAACTTTGATAAAAGACTTCCCAAGAATGCTACTGACAAAGTTTGGTGATCATCCATCGATTAGTTCTGTACAAAGAAAAGATGTTTAAAAGTATTTTCTATTTTTTAGAAGACGATTGTTGACGCATGATGACGGACGATCGACGCCGCGAGCATCCCCCTTTGATACTAATAGCTCACCCTGAGCCTTCGGCTCTAGCTGGTGAGGCTAAAAAAAACAACCCTAAAGCATATTAGAATGGGTCTTTTTTTTACAAACTAGGTAAAGAATTTAGAGGACTTATGTTTGAATGTTATTTTAATACTAACAGTAAAACCCGTAACGTTTCCGATTTTTGCTGAGACCATTAAAATGTTTTACCACAAAAGTTATAAGGTCCTGTGCCGATGTGGTCATTCTGTGAATGAAATGTTTACCCCACATTTATCAACAATCAATATCCGAGCTGGAAACTCTTCATATCATGCAAAATATGAAAATGTCAACTGTAATTATACTAAAAAAAGAAATACAAAACCTCCTTCTAATATTTTGATACTTTTGTATTAAACGCGACCTAATTGAATGATTTGGGTTTGGTAGGCCTTACGCGAAGTTATTGATGTCCTTGGCAATTTTGATTTTACAGGTCATGCCTTAATTTTGAAATTTATTTATCGTATTATTGTAACCTATAAGCAGATGAAGTGTGTTGTTCGGCCCATATCAAGAACGTCCCAAGACGATTCGTCAATCTAGCTGTATTTATATCTTTAGTGATTAGTAAAAATAAGCGTGAATTAGTTTGAAAAAATCATTATATTCATTGCATTATCGACACAAATATTGATTAAACTGTTCTTTAATGTTAAGTTTTAAGCTTAAATTGTCGTGAATTTTATAGGCGATAATAAATCTATTTTTATATTCTAGATCCTGGTCCTGGCTGAAATTGAGAGTATTGCAGCTGTAGTTTGTATACCATACATTTCACATGAAAAGGACTGTCAGGTTTGTTGAATTGAAATTCTAATATTTAATATTATATATATTACTTCTTAACAAAGTATTAAAATTGCAACTACTTGTCTTAATAATACATGTATATTATTTTTAGAATACTTGTGTAACATTATTAATATAAAATTTACATATTTGTTGTTTTTCAGGATGCATGCATACAATGGTCTTAGCTCGAGCCTAGAATGAATATTTCTTAGGAATATGCTGCAAGTAACTGAAGGGGAGCAGTTTTTCTTACCTATCATAGGTGAGACTTTCTAAATAGCTCCTTTTAAAAAGGTTTTTGCTGTTTTATGTACATAATTTGCTGTCAATATGAAACTTCAGCTGTATCTTAATTTCTATGCTGTTTTTATTATGTAAATCTTAGAGATAATCATTTTAAGATAAAACATATCACTAAGTTGATTTAATTATATATATATTTAAGATTGAACCAAGTCACTTTTAATAAGTAACTTCTTATTTTATTTGCAGTAGCAGTAAGAAACAGCCAACGAAGTATTTCAAACACCCATATGAAACACTTAAGACATACCAGGAGAGATCTAGAAGAAGTCACTAGTAGTAGAGTGGAACAGATTGTAGCTTTAATTCTAGCTAAAAGGACTTCTTAAATCGTTAAAATTAAAGCTTGCATTTAAACTGTCTTTTTTGTTAAACAGTTATACTCCGAACATAAATCCAACGTTATTTCAACGTTAAAATCTGACCACAATTCAACGTTGTTCAACGTTTATGTGCCTGCTGGTTTAATTCTATCCAGGACCTATTGGCGGTATTTTGAATATTATTCAAAATTATTTTGAAAGTCTGAGGCTAAAATGCATCAATCATGATTTGTTAAATCAATATCTAGGCTAAAACCTGCATATTATATTGCTTGCACATTAAATATTGCGTGGGAGTTATCAACAATAAAAGTTTGCGTGGCGTTTACCCAAATCATTTTTCTCTTGTGTGTTGGAATAGAAAATGACCAGTCAACATTTAACATGCCTAATATTTACATTTTCCAATAAAGAACTTCTATTTTTTTGGGAACATTTTTTTTCTCTTTGCTAACTCTACGTAGTTTAATCAAATTCATAAAAAATACAAAGATTACGTGAATGTTACCCGAAAATAATTTGTCAACATTGAAAATTCCTGTTGAACATTTTGAGTGTTGTGTAAAAGCTATGAGCACAGGGGTGGAAAAATTAAGGTATAGGCGGCAACAATTTCTTTTATTCCGCGTAGGCTGCAACAGGTCTCGTATGTAAAGTAAAAGGGATATAATTAAAGAATTTTACCTGAAAAACACATGTGAAGCGAGGTTTTTAGGCCGCCATATTGTCTGTACGCGTAACCGTAAAAGTCACGTGATTCCCTACCGTGTATACTTGTTTCATCATTCCAGAGGCTGGGGAAATTATTACATAACCGGTGGTCAATTGAGTTTCGTGGCGGATGGCGCACAATAAATTAGCAATTTTACGGGTTATTCCCTCTATCACACCGGCAGCACTTCCGGTTGTTTTAGTCGACATGTATAGGTTAGTGTTTAATAATACATATTAACAAAAATAAATTGGTCAAGAGTGCCGCAGGCACTCGACAATATGTATTATTAAACATTAGCCTATTTAATGATCAACATTATTTTTCAACCAAAAACAAAGCACTTTTCTAAACTGCTTATAGTTAGATTGGTTAGATGACTGATTAAGTAAATTTTGTTTAGTTAGTACACATTAACCAAGTTAGACCTAGCAGAAATTTGAAAAATGCTGCAATGTGATTGGTATTAATTGATGTTAAAATAATCATCATGCTTTGAAAAATACTATAGCATTTATATTTTTTTACATGTTAAGCATACCAAAATTCCTTCTAGGGCAACAATAACACTATACTAATTTTGTTATAAACAGGAGTCCAGAAGTTGCATATTATTGTTATGAAATCTATTAATAGTAAAAAATTGCTGATAAGACATACAGGTAACTTACGGAAGAGCATAAGTGCCAGGTGTATATTTTTATTAACTCGAATTTTCTAGTTACTAACTCGAAATTTCGACTTATTTATCTCGAAATTTCGAGTTACTAACTCGAAATTTCAATTTCGAGATAAATAAGTCGAAATTACGAGTTACTTACCTTGAAATTTCGACTTACTAACTCGAAATTTCGACTTACTTATCTCGAAATTTCGAGGTACTCACTTGAAATTTCGACCTACTAACTCGAAATTTCGGGTTACTTATCTCGAAATTTCGAGTTACTCACTCAAAATTTCGACTTACTTACTCAAAATTTCGACTTACATTGCACGACTTTCATTTTAGTAACTCGAAATTACTTACTCGAAATTTCGAGTTACTTACTCGAAATTTCGAGTTAGTAAGTCGAAATTTCGAGATAAATAACTCGAAATTTCGAGTTAGTAAAAAACATACACCTGGCACTAATGCTCTTCCGTTTAACTTGTGAATGGTTGGCCAAAAAAATATGGTGGCTGATAAAATGAAAAATTAAGTAATTTTATATCATAAAAACAAACTTATTTTTCATGAAACAGATTAATATTTTATATCATTAGAAAGGTCTGTAAGCTCATATTAAGCGGGTTATCAGTTTACGTCCTTTTAAGTCCGCTATGAAATTTTAAAAAGATCATATATAACTTCTTGGAAAAATTTGAGTTTAAATAGAGGATTATTTGTTTAGTTTCGTGTTATAGATCGGAATAATTTCACCGCAGTGAGCCCCAAAAGGAATAATTTTCACGAGGGTGGCGCAAGCCACGAAGTGCAAAAATGAACTTTTGCCGTGTTTCGAAAAAGGTTAAATATATTTTCAATTCTTACCACTAAACTAAACAAATTCTTCTTTTTTATTACATGCCATAAATGAAAACCGTTTTTAAAAAAGCATAAATTTAACCTAATACTGAATTGAAAGCGCGCCCAAAACCAATAATAGAAGGCGTGAACGGTCAAAATTTACGACGTCACATTATTAAATTGGTACCCAGTTATTGTTGCACGCTTGGTATTTCACTGAAACCCAACGTAAATGGGGCTTAAATTCAAATTCTAAACACTTATCGAATTTTTTCTTATATAGACAAAGAAGGCCGGAAGCGTGCATTATTCTACAACAATGCACTCGCCGTTCTTATTATCTCCCTGTGTATTTTCACATTGAAGGCGCCATTTTGTTTAAAAAATCTGATAAATTAAAAAAAAAAATTCGAATTTTGTTGTGAAAACTATCTAGAATGAAAGAAAATGGTCTAACTAAGAAAATTTATCCGAACACCAATATCTTTAATTCAGTCGTTAACGCTGTACAGACGTTTAAATCGTTGTTTACGTGACGTCACAATGTAGCGCCAAACAGCACGTGCAAAACAATCAAATCAAGTTCGCTATTTAATGTCGCAAACGAGTTTAGTTTTACATTTATTTCACTTTTAATAATTTGTATTTCGCTTGGAAAATTATAAACTGAAATAAATAAACAAACAAAGTTGTATCAACGTTTTCAAAATTCGTTATTTTCAAAATGTTTCTACAAACGGTAGATTTAACAGTTTTTTTCAACCCACTGGAACGGCCTCTAAAGAACGTTTCTATTGGAAACTCTGAGGCGAAAACAAATTCAACCACCAAACATAAAGTCCAACGTTATAATAAAAATTATATTTTTTCTTGACGTATTAGAATGGAAATTGATATCAATTCTTCGTGCATTATTGTATAATAATGCACGTTTTTCGTTCAAATGCTTTGTAATTAATCACTCAGGCCTATCGGCCTTCGTGATTATATTACTACGCATTTGAACTCAAACCGTGCATTATTCTACAACAATGCACTCAGAATTGATATCTATTTCCTAAACAGTGAAATTATCAAAGTGGTAATTTCACTGTTTCAAACAGTGAAATTACCAGTTTTATATCATTGATATATTTCTATAAACCGCCGAAAAGCATGTAATAAAGTTTTTTCTACTTCTCATTTTTATATATAACAGAATTATTTTAATTTTGCAAAACAGGAACGTTTCAAAAACGTTTTATATGCGTTAAATATAGGAGATATATTTCACACGTTGTTTTCACATATTTACCTGGGGGCATTTTTTGCTAGAGTACTGTCCAAGGACGATGACTTAAGCCTATGTTTACATAAAAATTAATAATAATGCGAAAAAGGAGGCAAAGCAGACTGATGCGTACTAAAAGAAACACAAAGTAAAACCACGGGGGAGGAACTGTTACAGAAGGAAAGAGTTCTTATGATAACTGGTAACTATCACGGAGTTCCTGGAAAACGTTACAGATTTCTGTGGAAAACTTTTCTATCTACTTGGAGAACTCACGTGAAAAATGCTAATTTTTACCTTTAAATGGGGAGTTTTAGGTGCTTAATTAAACTTTGGTAATTAAGCTTGCCCTTCATATTGTATTATTTTTCAGAAAAAAAAACCTTTTATTCCATTTTTCATCGCATTTAAAAAAAATCTGGTAGTTTTGAGTAAAATCCCGTAATTAAGCGCAAGAAACATACTGGCAGTAACAAAAGTTATCATAAGAACACCAGAACATATTTTGAGTTATCACAAGAACTCAGTGACATTTTAAAACTCGAGTATAAATTTATAAGCCTGGGCTTTATGTTTGCAACTCTCCATTATAATTAGGAAATTAAGTATAGCAACGAAGAAGATCACAAATAAAAGGGTAATATGTAGGCCTACGAATGAGCAAGTAATTCGGAAAGTTTACATAAAAAACTACCAGATTTAAAAAAAAAGCGATGACAATGGAATAAAAGGTTTTTCTGACCCTTTATTGGACTTTCCCAAGTACCGATAAGACCAAATTATCATCACAGAACAATATTGACAATACACATATAATTTCTATATTCGTCTTTTCATACTTGAAAAAGAAAAGGTATTGTGAGAAAAAAAAACTTTATTTTTCTTTCTTTTTTTGTTCCTTTCTTTTTTAATATTCGTTTTTTTTCTTCTTAAGAAAATAGCTGTAGAGATCCTGGTGATAAGATTTAATACAGTGATACAAGACTTTCCAGATATAGTACAACAACAGAGATCTATGCCTTTATACCTAAATTGACATTATGCCGCCTGCCGGTCAAGCTTGTAGGGGCCTTACAGATCAGCAAATTTTCCAATTGAGGTCACATTTAAAATGTGCAATTATCTTATTATTAATTAATAAATATCCATAACTGATAGACACTGATAATTGAAGATGATAGCTTCCAGTAGAAATCTTAAACGTATGGTAATGTTGTTTCATTACCTAGTAAGTTAAATTGCGAACAATGTTGAATAAAGTAAGTTTTAACCAAATAAGAAGAGTTTATAAGACGCCATGCTGCACGCGGCGTCTAGTAGATATGCATTCGCCTATTCAGAATTGGGGAAATTTTAGACTTGATTTTGTGTATCTTTTTTTTGTTTTAACAAAATCACACTGTTGTCAAATTTTCTAATAAAACTAGCTTTTCTGATGTACAACATGTCACCCGGCTTAAAGGGATTAAAATTAACGTTTAACTAAAGTGATAGTGCCATGTTTGAATATCATATTCTTTTTATCATTATCTAATTCTATTTACCTAATAAATAACGTGCTAATGAGCCAGTCTATAGTTGATCGTTCTAGAACTTAACAGTTGAGAGAGGTAACGACTGAGGCAGTGTCACTCACCTCATTTGCTCTGCCTCTGTCGAAGTACGTCTCCGCTTTAAATTGTCACTAAATTTAATATGATGCTTACTTTTTATGCTAGCATTTAGTCTTCGTTGACGGAGGGAAGGGAACCAGGACAACTATGATCAATATCACTTACCTGCAACATTAGGACGAATCATTAAATTGCAAGTTACAAGGCCTTAACCACGCCTACTCTCAATCGTAAAGCTCAAACAGACCCGTGAGACAAATATGAATCAAGTAGTTTAATCTTTTAGAAAACAATGCGTAACTAAGAATTGATTATATTTAACATTTTATTCATAACTATTATTTGATATAACAGACATAATTTGTTATCTTACAGATAACAGAACAATTCGTCCTCAAAATCATTCGAACATTTTGCAATTCGCACCAATATTTACATGGACATATTTTCGGCGCAACGAAGATATTTGTTTTACCTCTGTCTTTGTCTTGAATTCATTTTAAGTATACCAATCATTTCAATTTTACTTATTGTAATTCTCTACAACGGATCAGTAAAATATGCCAAGGGAGGTTATCACTGTGAGGAGTTTGAAGTATCTGGTATTTTATTGCGACAAATTATGGTAATTGATTTCAATCTACTATAACCTCTTGTCTGCAGGAATATAAAGGTTTGCAGACCTCTTGGAGCCTCTTCAAGTAGATAATGAAGAAGAAAAAAAGATAAAGACTTTGCTCAGTATAGATTCATTATAAGAGTCAGTCATTTGTAAAACGGAACTATTTGGTGTGCTACTACTATTTGTGAGTATTTCTTTTGTGTTTGAAGGTTAGTAAGATACTTTGATATATAATTGATCTATACACTATTTAAATCGTTTCTAACTTTTGGTGTTATACATATGAAATTTGATAAGGATTTTCATTGTGTAAGCGCCATTGCCTGTTGATGTAATGAGCTAGTTTGGCATGAAAACATGAAAATTATAAGCTTATATATAACTAATAATACCAGATTATTTCGTTTTCTTGACTGTGTGCTTTTCGCTTTTTTGATTCATACGAGTAAACGGGAAAGTGGACGTACTTGATGGTTTCGTTTATGTTTGACAAAATTTAGAACTCGACAGTGTAAAATAAAATGCAGGATATATGGCAATATAGAACTTATGATGGCATGGTAAAACAGAACTTAAAGATCCTGTATATTTTATGATTGATATTGTTTCTGTGTGTATACGTATGTATATACAGGATCTTTAAGTATCTGAAATTTAACTTGTTAGTAAAAGAACTTATGGAGGTAAATAGTTCGTTTCCAGACTCCTTTAGATAAATTAAATTTTTGACGCGTATTCCATGTCAGAAAAAAAATCCTTTATGTCATTTTCTTAATTGGCCAATCAGATTCCGAGATTTCATATTGTTACATTAAAATGACTAATGATTATTTTTTTTACATAAATTCAGTTCTTCCTTGTAAATTTAACAGGAAGTCAAACTGAAAACAGACCGGCCTTCGGCCGGAAAAAACAATAAGTATATTGTATGATGTTTTTTATTACCGATGATATCTGCAATATATGAACAAACAGAATGAGTAGTTTCCCCACACCCACCACAGAGTAGGTGTATTACTGAATATGACATAAATGAGTCTTAGTGACGCCACGCCTCCAGGTATCGAATATCAAGTACATGTCCTGGATGTATATAAATACTTTTAGTTGATCAGAATATTCCTAGCTAGGTATATGATAAAATAATTACCCACTTAATTTCATTTTGTACTTTTACAACAGAGTATGAGGTGCAAGTTCAGCACATTAAGTAATACATCCTTGTCGGATGTGTGACACCACCGTCATCGTAATTTTCTTAAGCTTTTTTATTTTAGTTCAAAATATAAGTGTATATCCTCGAAATTGCTGTCTTTTTTAAGTGCTCACAATTTATTAATTGATTCACTTGAATGTGTTAATGAATAAAGGCTTTATAACTTTGTATCAGTCGTTTTTGTCAGTGGGAGGAATAATTAAAGCTGCTCACTAACTCCCGGCAGAGCCCAGGACCATCCCGGTAAGTTACCGGGATATTCCGGGACGATCCGGGGTGAATTTATTGTTGCGGTCACACTAACCCGGATGATGCCGGAAGAGCCCCGGTTGACCCAGACAGAGCCCAAGTCGATCCAGGCAGAGCCCCGCAGAGACCAGGACGATCCAGGCAGAGTCCCGGTAGAACCCCGGTGGCTTGAAAACGCGCGAAAATGATTACATTGATACATAATTTTTATTTAATATAATATTTATTGTTCTCATGATGATTATCTAAAAAGTCCCTATGCAAGACTGAATAGAAGGGAAATGGGAAGGGAATACAAACAAGTGCAATCATCGCAAATTGTCGTGATTCTTTTGAAATGAACCGGGCTCTGCCAGGGCTCTACCGGGATCAACCGTAGCTTCATCGTCATCCTCCAGAACTTTGCCGGCATCCTCCGGGGCTCTGTCAGCATTCACCGGGCTCTACCGTAGCTCTACCGGCTATATCATACCCCGGATCATTCCCGGATCTGTGCCGGCAGAGCTACAGTGCTTCCCTTGTGTAACCCCAGTCGTTACCGACAAAGCTAAGGATGAAGCCGGCAAAGCTATACTTCCCGGATCATCCCAAACCACCCCGGTAATATTAAATATTTTATTCCATCCGGGGTCGAATGCCGGATGTTCCCGGATCATCCCTGACGTTGCCGGAGTTACGGATGTTCGCGTGTTTTAAATCCACCAGGGGTCTACCGGGGCTCTGCCTTAATCGTACTGTGCTCTGCGGGGGCTCTGCCTGGATCGACCGAGGCTCTGCCTGGGTCAACCGGGGCTCTTCCGGCGTCATCCGGAAACGACCGGGGAAGCACCGGCATGAACCGTAGCTTCACCTGGGCTCTGCCTGGATGATCCGGGGCGCATTCTGGGTGGTTAGTTGGGAATTACCGTAGTGTTGCCGGGGTAAGTGTGACCGCAACAATAATTTCACCCCGGATCATCCCGGTAACTTACCGGGATGGTCCTGGGCTCTGCCGGGAGTAAGTGGGACCGCAGCTTTAAAGAATACAGCTTAGTCTAACAATGTGACACTTGAGCAAGGGTATTTACATTAGTTGATATAATTTAACATCAACTTGTCCAAGAATAGAAACACGATTTGGATATAAATACGTAATAGAAAGAGCATCGAAACACGAGGCTATCTGATTTGTACGAGGGGGCATAGCCCCCGAGTATAAATCAGATTGCCGAGTGTTTTGATGTTCTTTCTTTTTTTTATCATAGTCAAACACAAAAACCCGTTCCCTTTTGTCACAATATGAAACCCCAGAGAAAATGAACCAATCAATGAGCATGCTCTGGAGTGCGGGTAACTAATACCTGCACTCCAGTTAACGCACTGTGCATGTATATGTATACGATTTAACTCTGACACATTTTCAACAGACAGGTCCCCAAACTATGATACAGTAGTAGGATATCTGTCGCATGGGTTGAAACCCTCTTGGGAGGCAAGTAGTTGTTTCCTTGAGAAAGACACGTTACTATGGTGGCTAATTTGTGCCATTCGTGTTTTCGCCCCGCGACCCCGCCAAGCAAAAAGTTGAAAATTAACAAGTTAAAATGGCGGGGGCGCGCAGCGAAAACACGCTTATTAGCGAGGGCGCGGGGCGAAGTTAAATAAATAAAACTTCGCCCCGCGGGGCCGCGGAGCCAGATTTAAGAAATAAAACGGCGGGGGGCGCGAAGCGAAAACACGCTAATTAGCGCCCCCGCTAATAAGCGTGTTTTCGCTGCGCGCCTCCGCCATTTTAACACGTGAATTATCGACTTTTCGCTTGGCGGGGTCGCGGGACAAAAACACGCTAATTTGCGAGGGCGCGCGGTGAAGTTTTATTTATTTAACTTCGCCCCCCCCCAATTATCGTGTTTTCGTCCCGCAACCCCGCCGTTTTATTTCTTATATCTCGCTCCGCGCTCCCGCGGGGATAAGTTTTATATATTAAACTTCTCCCCGCGCCCTCGCTAATTAGCGAGTTTTCGGCTGCGCGACCCCGCCATTTAATATGTTAATTATCGACTTTTCGCTTGGCGGGGTCGCGGGACGAAAACACGCTTATTAGCGGGGGCGCGCGGCGAAGTTTTTTTATTAAACTTTAATTTGTTAATTTTCGACTTTTCGCTTGGCGGAGTCGCGGGGCGAAAACACGAATGGCACAAATCAGCCAACATACGTTACACTCATTGCTCAGTTCTTGTTTATTATAGGGACAGTGATATGAAAGTGTGTCTATAAGCTTATAGCTTCCTACACAACGAACTAAAATAAATTCTGCATAAACCACACAGGTAACTTAACAAATATTGTGTTGTACTTTACGGGATATAAAGCGCAATAAACTCGTCTAGTTATGTACTCAACCAAAATATAATCCCGTTTTCTCCAGTTCCTTAATTGTTGATGTTAATCTTGATAGTTACATATTTACTAATATTTTGACATGATATTTTGATATATAGTGAATCCCATTGTGTTCGTGCAATTGCACTTGTAATCCAGGACTTGGTGTTTATGATAAACAATGTTGTTTATTTCAAGATAAAATAGGATTAAGTAGGAAAAGGATTTCCTATACTACTTACCATGTACTACTTTAGCTGTAAGTTATTATATATTATGCTATATATAACGTGCTTCTGCTCGAATTATATTAACCAACAGTTATCATTTACTGGAAGTTCGTGAATATCCACAGAGAGGGGCAAAGGGCGATAAGAAAACGTAAGTTATTTTTTAATCATATGTGCGGGCAGTAATATCATTTATTTTATACACTTTCATTACTCCGCAGGAAATACCGTTTCCTTATTCATTTTTGTGAACTTACGGTTCCGAAGATATGTAACTTATTTGACAACCTTAATAGATTGAACCCGTTCCTTGGTGATAATCATCTTATCACAACCATTACAGTAGTCTATCAATAAAGTTAGAAATTATTTTTTTATCCTGGAGTACCACGTGATTTTTTATATTTCAATGTTATAATTTCAAAAGTTGTGTTGAGAAGAACGTAAATAAATACATAGAAGTAAAGCTTTCTTTAGAATTTCTCGAAGCGATCAGTGATATGTATTTTCATAATTGTAGGCTCCGTTAAGACAATTTAACGTGCTATGTTTGACTGCACGTTTTCTAGAGCACTTATTGTATCCTGTAGTAGATAATCGTTTGCTTTTCAATTTTTAAATACTGTCCACAAATAATTCACAAATAATCGTGTCCAATGACTGAGTATAGACTGAAAAAACTGTTAAATTAGAATTTTTCGAGAAATGCTGTTTCGCTTATTTTGCGAATTGAAGTTTTTCTCGACGAAAAGTCTGGTCAAGTGATTTTGAACCCCCCCCCCCCAAAAAAAGAAAAAAACAAAAACAAAAAAAAACAGCAACCACCTTTCCCCTGAAAATCTCTTATTTCAAATTACCTTTGACTTTAATATGCATGTAGTTCTAAAAAGGGTACTAGTAAAACAAATAATGGGACAAACTCCTATTTTTTAAATAAAATTATGAGGACAGTACGACTACATTTGTAACAATCCGATAAATTAAGGATTTATCAAAGTTTAACTTTATTTATTTTCAACTTCTATTTGATATAGATATTTACGGTAGAAATGTAGCAATAATTTTAACACAATGATTTACTAATAACTTTCTGGGATAAAATTACATAATACATGTGATTATATTATACATAAAGACACAAATTGATCAGTGATTTAAACAATATGAATGTAATGTATATAAATGAATCTTTTACTTACATGACATCATACACTGATTCTGTGACAGTGATGATAATTATTAATTTACTATTATTATTATTAAACAAAAGATTTATTTTCAGGACTATTTCTACAAAAATACCAACCCAGTTCTACGCGAATCTCTGATAAAATCATAACCCTGAAGCAAAAATGATAAACTTTACGAGTCGGTGTTTACTGATCATGTTTGTGGCATTTCTGGTGTTAGAAAGCATTCCGCATACGGACGGACAATTATGTACACAAGTTGGTCGTGCCTGCTTAGACACGTTCGAAGTTATTAACGGGAGACGACGTAGACGCTGTTTTTCGTCTGGAAGAGGGAGGCGGTGCTCAATGGTCGGAAGTGAATGTCGATGCAGGTCATCTCGCAACATGGGGGATACAAAGATTTATAATTCAACACTATATGTTTTAAAGAAATAACACTTGCAAAGGTTGACAACGAATTAAGAAAAAGCCAAAAATCATGTCTTGTATGAAAATAAATAACTTTTAAGATGAATAAGACAACTTTAAAGTAAACATTGTAGTCAAAGAAGTTTGTGTTACTTTCAATAATGCACGTGGTTAAGTATTATTTAATTGTTAAGATATGACCTCCAGTAAAGTATTTGACTGAAATTTTAATAATACTTCATTACGGATTCATCAGTGTATTGTCTACGAGTATGTATTTGTATAGTGTATATATCAAACTCGTAAACTCTCTCACTTAAGTGTTATTGTTTCACTAGAGTCAATCTTTAGAAATCACAAAAAGACAGTAAGAAACTGTAAAATCGTTAGTTTTACATAAACCTTACTGAATTAAAATTTTATTCACATTTTTCTTAGAAAAGATACTACTATTTTCCAGCTTCTATTGGATTAATATAACATGGTACTGTAAAATGGTCAGTGATAAGGGACTTCAACGCCGAGTAGGTAGATGCCACACCCGCTATAAAACCAACAGCAATAATTTCATAGTTGATTACTTTTGTATGTAACGGTACTTCCGGTCTGAAATAAAAAATATTAGCTTTGTTTAGAGCGGTTCAGAAATAACATCATTTATTCTAAATGACATTAAAGATTGATAGTTTATTTTTAATTTGTTTTCTGGGTCAGTACTGTTCAACTGTCTGTTCTTACCAAAATTGTATACTAGTTGTATAATAAACAATTGTGTTCTATTTGTTTTCTTTGGAATATTTTCCTACCCTAAGTCCGCTGGCGACCCATATACATGGTAACCAGTTCATGCCAATAAAAGGCTACGGATCATGGTAAACACTGTTAGCTATTCCGTTAGTACATATTTTGAAAATGTCCCTTAAACGATGAAAGTTTATATTTCCAGACTGAATGAAGGACAAGTCCATTTAAGTTATTAAGCGGGGTAAGTGTCATCATATTGTGATAATGATAATAATATCATAACACCGTACTTAACAATACTTAAATCATCAAAAATTAACAAAAATGAAAGACATGAGGCAGTCTGTTATTGGAGATATGTTATGAGGAATGGCACGCACAGACTGATGGGGAACATATAATACTACAACACAAGTCTTACTTACAACTTGCACATAACTATACGAATAGAGTATGGATGTTATGGATGAAACGATTTGATTGTAACTATCGCCACAATCGTTTTATTTGAATTATAACAAGAGAAAGAATAGAAATGTAGTTTACTCTGGTTCCCAGTTATCAGTTGTGCTCGGTTTTTGTCTGCATAACTTCAGATAGAATAATGGAGGACATATGTATGCAAGTAATGTTGTTGTAGACCCGCCAACAAGCGACAAAATACTACCAAAATGTGGAACAGACTCGGCAACAAATAACACCACGATAACTATAGTTGTTCTTGACATGACCCTTTTTATTGAAAAATCTGAAACAAAGAAGAATTATCAGCCTTTACATGTGATTTACAAGCAATGTAAATATTTTAGTCTAGTTCTAAATAGAAAGTTAAATTTATATTTTGTTCTGTTTAGACATTATTGTATTGCTGAAAACGTCAAAAGTGTCAAACATAGAATTATGCTGAAAAAGGGTATTTATGTCTTTATGCTGCTGTGTATTTCCGTCCCAAAAACCAAAGTTTACGTAAATGTATCTTGAAATAACGAATAATAGACACTAAGGACAAGATTTTGCGAATAACATTTCGGACTTAGAATAAGAATCATCCAAATATAAAATCGCTAAAATGAATCCAGACAAACTTGAGTTTTAGTCATATTCCAATTTACAAATTGCGATTGTTTTAGCATAGAATTGAGTATACTTGCGTGTTGGAATTTTTAAAAGGTGTTCTATTTCTTGACAAAATGGATTGATTACAATAATAAAACCAAGCATAAGATGAGCTATAATTAGAATAGACACGACTGTATGTGCAGGTCCTCTAGACACGACATCTAAAATGTTGTCAGTTATTTGACCTCCATATACGAAATATCCGGCTGCTGAGACAGGAAAATACATTGCCAAAACAACTGAAATAAGAAACGGTTAAACTTGTAATGCACAAACAAGAAAACAATACGATGTACCGGTATAAATATGCGAATAATAATGGTGATCAGATCATTGACATTCAACAAAACACTTTTACAGTAGTCATGCAATTGAATGAGAAATGCATTAAGTAAAGATTATATTTTTGAAAAATGACCACAGGCTAGGCCGAAATCACTGCTCATCATCCTTTTGAGTTACAATCCCGCTAGGGACTTAATAATCTTTCATGTGAAAAATGCACACAAGGGCACGAGTGTTTAGTGTTATCGTAATACATGTACTAGCATAAAATTCATATTCACATGGACTCTTAAATGAGAACATTTAAACTAAAGCTATTGATCCCAAAAATCGAGGCAGCATATAAACCTACTCAAATATCCGACCAAAACTGCCCATCCAAAGTTTTCTTGCTTCTTCATATCTGCCTGGAAAGTTGGAAATGCCGGATGTCCACCAAAACCAAAACAAATTGTTCCAAATGCCACGGAAAAGGACGTAAAGTCTATTTCGTTATGAATTAAAGCACCAACCTTCTTTTCTCCGTCATATATGACATTACCAAGTAAAATACAGCATGCGATAGCAGTGGCACATGTTGCGCCCACAGCTACAAACCTGGAAAATGTAGTATAAAACATTTCCCTCTTCTTGTTTATAATTTTAGTAAAGCATTTAACTCATTAATTGTGACATATACAAATATATCATACAAAACACTGTTTTTTATCAGACGTTATTCATATAATTTTGTTACAGAGAGAGTTTGATAAAATCTGTTATATTTATGTTACTGACGTCATATTACATATGGCGGTATATGTAGTCAGTTGTATTTGTATCTCAAAATACTTTTTTATGTGTGAAATTATAGCATAATAGCTCTATCATTTAATAAAACTTCATGTTGATGTAGTTCTATAGTCTTTGAGTTTTTCTACGTCTAGAAATTAAATATGAAAATTTGCAACGAGGAATCTCTCAACAATTATGCAATAGAAATTAACGATTCTAGACCCCGTTATACCAACCAACCAAATACAATACTTACCAGAAATCTGCAGGTGTTCCTAACCATGATACAGGTATCAGACAACCAGCAACTATAGCTCCGATGTAACAGAAGCTAACGTCAGGCCAATATGGCTCGAGGAGATTAGCTATATTGATGGAAGCAAGGAGTAAAAATACGACTCCGACACCAAACAATGTGAAGTTAATAGATATTGACACAAGATTCCTGAAATTATCAGATACTGTTTTTAAATAATCCACTATCAAGTTTTTTATTCTTGTATTTTGGTTGGATTAATATTGATGTGTCCATGTGGAGACCCGTCATTTGCCATCTAGAAGCAAAATACCCAAACCTATTATTTGAAATCTGTCTGAATTTATTCTGTGTACTAACATGCTCGTATATTTGATAAAGAGAGCCGGTTGAACAGAATTATATTTATTCACGGATGACATTTTGGATAATTTGAACAATAAATATTTCTTGATATGTATACAAACATCGCTTTCAAAATTTGATAAATTTCATATATTCTAGAAAAATGTGGTAGTCATATTAAACAACGTGTAAATTTTATATAGGTTACCTGCCAAATCTACCAAAAGCCTCCTGGCCAATGGCAGGATATGGGTATCGAACATGCCCTATCTGGTATTCTATATTTCGTTTTCTAACTATCATCCAAGCTTTTCCCAGTATATTACCAGTATAGGCAGATATAAGGCAGCATAATACCATTATAATAAGTCCACTCCATCCTGCAGGCAAAACATTTATACATAATTATGTTAAGTTTGACTTTTTTAACATATGAATAACGAGAGGATGTTAGTAGCATTTGAAATGAAATTATTTGTGTTATAGTAGCAAAATGTAAACAAAGGACTTCCATACAAATTACTAAATCCCCATAATTGTACTTATTTCCAGAAGACAACAGAAGCAAAATATGATTCCTTTTATTGGCCAATGAGGAATTGTTTGGAAACTATAAAAACACATCAAAAATGAAAAGCTTCAGTGAAATAATAATAAAATCATTTCTGAGGAAGAATAACAATTATACCTTTTAGTAAAACAATTTGAAAAAAAATTAAAACCGCCTAAAAAGAATATAATTTAGATATATAATGTGAAAAGATCTAGATAACAGTATATGAATAGATTATATTATTTGAAAAAAGAACTTTAGGACTTTTTAATTTTAAAGAATTTGTGATAATTTGAATGGATGGTACCCGACATACATATAAAAAAATACAATCGTTTAGCACTAAACTTCTATATCATCTTATTGAAAAGAACAAAGATTTACCAGCTCCTTCTACAGCGGCTGGAAGAGCAAGAACCCCTGATCCGGCAATCTCACCGACAATAAATACTGCACATGTTATAATACCGAGTCCACCTTGTCGCTCTTCAGCCATCTGCTGCTGGTAATATAACAAAAATCTTGATAAACTTTTAAAAAAAAATATAGCTATAAATATGGTGGTCAAGTCAATTCAAATTTTAGTTCATCGGACCTGGTAGTGTGTCCTTATTTTCCAATCACCCTTGATTATAAGATAAAATCCAGGAGAGGCTTTGCTTTTCAAGCTCAATCAGTTCAATTCCATATTTTATTGAGCATATCAACGTATTTACAATGTTATTTGCCCACATTTAATTATCAACAAATAATTCGGTAGGAGTACGTAATGCATTTTGAAAAAATATGATGAAATTGTCATCTAACATTATGTATTTGTCAAAAGTTCACATGATCCAAAAAGGAAAAGTGAAATAAGCCATAAATGGAGAGTATCAGGATGCATGTTCTGGTGTATACTACCTTTCATAGATTATAATCTCATTTAATATCAGTCTCTGTCATTGAAATCATTACGGCATTTAAATAAAATGCAATTACTAACAGAAATTGACATTTCTAAAATCCCGCGCATTTATCATTTAGCAGAAGTTAACACTATACACTATATACTCATGCGTACTTGATAAGTTTAAATAAAGACTGAAAACTTATATGTCGTGATTTAGAAATAGCTTATGTCTTAAAAACTAAGGCTTATGTTTTGACCAAAAGCTATTTGAGCCAAGATGAACTGTGCATAATTACAATATATTGAAATGCTAAATGTTGAAACATGGGAAATGTTAATAAACAGTCCTGCTAGTGTAGACAACTTAAAAAACTCACCACTTTGCATGTGTAATATTTACCTGAATTATCGGCACCTGGTCGTCCATCCTTTCTTATTTTACGTTTGCCTGTCTTGTAAAAGTCTGCTTACATATTCTGGTTTTTAATTAAAAAAAATTGAAATCGTATTGCAGGTAATCCTCTAAAGATATGAGTATAATTGAATGTTACCGACTACCGAATGATGTTTCTACAATATCTGAAAAAAGAGATAGAAAACAACTAAGTAAGAAAACATGGTAAGAAGATAAAGAGCTCTTGGAGTCTTGCTTACTTGCACTAAGGTAATTAGATTGATTGTGTAAGGTGTGTAAGTAAGGAGGTAAGCAAGTAAGTAAATTAGCTTGTAGGTTAAAGAATATGCGACTTACTTAGTAAAACATGTCAATGGCAGATAAGAAAAATGTGGACACTTCTATATTACAATGCATTAATTTTCATAAAGACATATCATATGTATCCAAGCAAGTAGGCCGGTCATTCAACAAAATTGTAATACTGTATAATTGCCTGAAATAAGAATATAGGAAAATACAATGGCCATGTATATGAATAAACATAATAAAAATGTCAACATTGGACAATGAACGTACAGAAATTCAGATAGATTATCTACTAAAAGATGTGTGGGACAGACAACAGGCTGGACTAATCAGACGGTGTATCTGTATGAAATAGAAATAAACCAATATCACAGTAAATAAAATAAATCATACTAAATAATGAGAGGATACTATTTAGAAATAAGTACATTTTACGAAATAAAATAAAATAACGAGTACCGACATAATAACAGTGTAAACAAGTTTGACAGTTCGTTTCAACTTTGTACATAAAATCTGTAACATGTTTTATAAAAATTTAATCATTTTTATTTACTTTTCCCTAGAATTGAAGGGGCCCTTTTTCAGATTTTTTACTTAATTTCTTTTTTAAAAAATTTTCGATTTAAAAATCAAATGTAAGTTTTCATCAAAAAAAAAAAAAAAAAAAGTTAACTTAAAAATTAATAAACGTTTTTTTGACTTGGGTTAATTTTAAAAAAAGACCCCCATTTCAAAAAGTTTTTTAGTTTAAGTCGGTTTGTTTTGATTTTAAAAATTTTATTTAAATTTTTTTAAAAAATGGACCCTTGTAAAAAAAAAACTTTTGGGAAAAACCCGCCAAAACCCAAAGAATGTTTTGTAAAACCCTTTGCTTATACTTTGATTTTAACGATATATTTTTTAAATTAATTGCTTCCCCCGCCCCGGGCGGAAATATTTTTGTTTATATTTTTTTTTAAAGGGCCCCGGGTTTTGGGAATAAAACTTTAATTAAAGTAAAAAAATCCCAATTAAAGGAACCCTTTGATTTTTATATTGTTTTTTCCCCCTCCCATGATTCGCAAATGCATAAATTTAAAATGAAAAAACCGGAAAAACAGTGTTACAAAATTCGAAATTAAAATAGCTAAAAAATGTTAAAAAAAATTTGTTTTTTTCCTTTTTTAAATAGACATGCAAATTTTTAATTTTTTTTACATTTTGAAAAAACAAAATTTTAAAAACAAAGCATAAAACAAGTATATAAATTAAAAATTATGAATTTTCAATAAAAAAGAAGATTTAAAGGGAAAAATTTTAAAAATTTTTTTTGATAAATTAAACTTTAAAATTATTTTATGGAAAATTAAAAGTTTAAAAATAAATGTTTATTATTGGGTTTTTTTAAAAAATTAAATTTGTATAAATTTGGTTTTAAAATTTTTAATTTTTAAGAAAATACCCCTTGTGATACTGTTTTGAATGTTGAATTTGGGGGGGTAATCGGCAAAAGAAAAAAATGAAAATTTTTATTCCTTGCGAAAAAAAAATGGAATTTTTTAAAAATTTTTTTTGTCTATAGCCCAAAAATTTTTTTTACCAAATTTTCAGAGGAGAGTGGCAAAAATTTTTATCAACAAAATCACATTTTTTAAAAGATGAGCTATTTGGGAAATACACTTTCCAAAATTTTATGTTTTAAAACTATTTTAAAAAAAAATGATAAAAATAAGAATTTTAACCTTTAAAAGGGCTTTCTTTTGAAAACCCAAAAAAAAACTGTTTCAAAATTTTTTGCACATTTCGTGAATGGCAAAAAACAGTTTGTCTTTTTTTTGGGGGGGGGGCAAAAACAAATTTTGGAAATTTTTGCAGAAAATAAAAAAAAAACTTTTTAAAAAATAATTTAGGAAAAAAAGTTTATCTGACCCTTTTAAAAAAATGGCCCCCTGATGGGAAAAAAGGGAAATAACCTTTAAAAAATCTTTTCCTTTTTGTTACTGACAAAGAAACTTCCCAAAAGTTAACCCTTTTTTGGTTAGATTTTTTAAAGGGTTTATTGTGTTTTATTTTTTTGAGTTCGGCTATAAAAGTGTTGTTTTTTGCTATTTTTTACAATAAAATGGGGCCCTGTGTTAGAAAGGTGGATTGATTTTTTGGAGTTAAGGGTTTTTAAAAATTTTTTTATTTTTCCTGCAAAAAATAGTTTTTTTGGCATTTAAAAAAACTTTTAAAAAGGGTTTTTCAATACTGAAAAAGTTTCATAAAACCCTTTAACCAAAAGAGTTTTTGGTCTTCAGAAAAGTAGCACATTAAAAGGGAATGTTCTTATTTTATATTTTTATTTTTGTTCAAATTTTTCCCTTTAAAATTTTAAAACCCGGAACTTTATTTTCCCAAAAGGTTTATCATTTTTTCAAAAAGAGGGTTTGTTTTATTGGAAATTTGGGCCCCACTTTTCTTTGGACAGCTTTTGTTAAAAAAAATGACTGACCCCCAAAACGGAATACTTAAACATGGGTTGATGTATCCCCAAAACAGAAAATTTTATTTGCCCGTTTGAAAATGAGTGTAATGTTTTTTTTGAATTTGGGTTTTTAAAACAATTAAACATAAAAATATTTTTGACCCCCTAAAAATTAATTTAAAAAGTTTTTTTTTTTTTTACCCAAAGTCAAATTTGCTTTTTTTTTCTTTGTCTCGCACGAATATGGTATAATGAAATTTTCCCCATATACCTTAAATTTAAGGGCGTCTTCCTATTTAAATTTTATGTAAAAACTTATCCCCTTAAAGCGTGTATATAAATTTGGTTTTATTGAACCCGTCAATTTTAAAGAAAACCATATGGATCATTTAAAAATTCGGCCCCCCTTCCCGGGTTTTGGGCCGTGTATTTACGAGAATTAATGTAAGTTTTGTATGGTTTTAAAAATCCCCCAATTAAAGTAAGGGTTTTTTTTTTTCCCTAGCAAGGGCGGTTAAAAGGAAAAGCCTGATAGGTCTGAAGAAGGGTCTGTGGTTCGATTCCTTTCTTTGCCATTTTTTAAATCTCTTCTTTTTTTTTCAGTTTACCCTTTTTGAAAAAATTTGAAAGGGGTTTTAGGGATTTAAAAAAACCAAATTTTTTGATTTTAAAACCGTTTTTAAATTTTAAAAAAATGTTTTTTTAAAAAAGTTAGAAAAAAAATTAAAAAAACATAAAAAACAAAAAGAACAAAATAAAATCTAATATAGTTTTTAAAAATGTTTTTAAAATATTAATAAGAAAAAAAAAAAAATGGACCAACGGGTCCCCCGAAATTAAAAAGTGTGAAAACTTTGATTTGTCCCTGGGTTTACCCCCTTCCCCCTATAAAAGTGATTCTATTATTTTAGAGTACCCAAATTAAAAAAAATTCCCTTTGTAAGGGGTTTAAACCCGGAACTTACCCAAAACTACCGAAAAAATTACCCGGGGTGCATCGCCCTTAATCCGTAAAGTAAATTGGGTTAAAAAAACCCAAAAAATAAAAAAAAAAATCCCAATTTGGTTTTTGGAAAATTTTATCCCATTTTTTTATTCCGAGTGTGTTCACTTTTTAGTATTGAAAAAAAAACCCTTTTAAATTTTACATGAAAACATATATTTTAATATTATATATTATTTTAAATTTGTTTCCTTTTTTAAAACTATTTTATATTTGGGTTTCAAATTAAAAAGATTTGATATTTTTCATTTTTTGTTATGGGAAAAAAAACCCGTACCGTATGTACATAATTTAAAAATTTGTAATTTTGTTTGTATTAATGGAATTTCTTTCCCTTCCCGTAGGGAAACAGCCAAAGATTTTTTTTATTAAATTTTCCCCCCTTTTTTAAAGATGGAGTTATTTTACAAATTGGGATAAATAATTTTTAAATTTCCCCAAAAAAAGGGGAAAAAAACATTCCGGGAAAAAAAATTTTAATTCCTTAACTGAATTTTAAAAATGATGGGGGAAAAATTTGGGAAGGTTTTTGTAATGAGCGCATTTTTTGCGCGGAGCTTCTCAATTGCTGCATTGCAGCAACATTTGTACTTGTTGTTTAATGTATTTCAGTTATTTCAACTCGTCTTCCGTTAAAATCATTGTATACAGCCATAAACAGGACTCGAAACGATAATAAAAAATAGATAAATTTTGTCTCATAATATGAACATGTATTTACAATAATTGTTGATACATTGGTCGAATATTCTTAAATCATTTTACATAATAACAACATATATCGGAAGTTTGTAAAGATTGAGTATAATGTTTATTTGTGATTATATTGTGAGCTGTCATCAAATGTACATGTTATGTCGGGCTTTGTTATAAATTACAGGTTTTGTTGGACTTATGATATAAATATATATTGGATATAGACAGTTTACATTTGCCTTCTCCTCTTGCAGTTATTGTGGAGTGTATCCGGTCCATGTCTTGCTCTTTTGACAGCAACTTAGGATTTATTAAACTGTGTCTTTGTAAGGAAGATTATTATCTTAAATATTTATTTACTATTTTCTTCTTTTTCCACAAAAATGTTTATGTTCATTCATAAAAAATGCACCTTTTCATCTATTTCTCAAGTAACACATTCAGAATAAATTTGATTCAGTCCACAAATTCGGTACAGATGCCTATAATTTTTGTGCACCGTACCTAAATTTTGATAATAATTGATTTTATTTTGCATTTTTTAGTGTATCAAACTTGCATATGAAATCACTTAAAAATAAATCCATCTGTTCAAGCACTTATATCATTTTATATCAAAAGATTAACATAGAAAGGGGAATAACCGTGACGAGCTTAAATACTGGACACATATTATCTGAATGGTCGTCTTTCTTGTTGTTTATCGGGTGTAGTTAAATTTAGAGATCTACATTAAAGATCTGTGTTTAGTTAATTTTGAAGTTTAAGTTATTTTACACCCCCACTTTACATACACATTTTCTTAATAGCAATAATTTTAAAACTCTGTACACTGAAGTATAAATTTTTTTTAAGACAATGAATTTCATAAGAATGGATCAGACCATTTACGCCTTTTTATCAAAAGTTTTATTTTAATTACATGTTGTAGATCTTATTGTATTCTAATTATTGCAACAATCAAACCATTGTAACAGTCTTTACTGACAAGAAAAATGTGAAGAATTTGTGTATCATGAAGAATTTGTGTATCGTAATGACATATTCGATCAATTTTTTCCTCAATGTTAATATGGTATATTCAATTGAAAAATAGCGTATCATAGATATTTAATTATGTCCCCTAAAAATGTTACTTGTTTTCCATTCTCACAAGGGACATGACAATTTTTCAATTAAGTTTTTTTTCTTCTCAGACGTCTTCATGTGCAGCTGGGAATTACCAAATTACATTCACGGTGACCCGACGCAAGTATAAGATTGATTAACTGTTGCAGTTAGCAGTATGGAATCCCTTATTTTCTCTTAAATGTTATATCATGTAGTTAGAAATAGCTTTATTATTAGAACCACATTTTTCCGAAATATAAACTATAATATGATATCTTTTGCGACAACGTAATTTCATGCTCTATATATAGTAAATATACCTATAAATGTATCATTTCAATGTTACGGATAGGGTAACTTTACAAAATAAAGAAGGTAATAGTTATACGAACTTATACTTAAACGATAAATATCTCAATAGTAAATATCTCAATAGTAAATATCTCAAAAATATATTATGATCATTATCAATTTTCAAACAAAGCATAATTGGTTTAATATGACAAGTATACCTACCTTGTAATAGTAATTCCAGTTTTAACCAGTTCTTTTAGAGGTATGGTATTCGTCCCTCAATTTAGACGTTCAGGTTCAATTAACACACATTCATGTGATCATATATTAACGAAATAGAACATATACAACTTCACCACTGTATCACCGTTAAATTATCCTCACTTTTGTTATCTGATAATTTAAAGGGTAGATTCGTTTATTACGAATTAATATCTGTGTTAAACTTTAACCAGTGATAAATACGCAAATTTGACTAATCTATTCAAGTGGTTACTCATAACGTACTTAAATATTTAAATGCTGTAGTAGTATTGTTTTTCAAAGAGATGACAAAAAGTGTTGAATTATAGATTCTGTTTTTGTAGAAGGGATCTATCACCACTTTATACAGTCGAACAATTCTGTATACACGGGTTGTTTGACAAGCCAACATATACACAACATAAACTATAAACTGACAAGAAAATAAATGATAAAAATGTATTCGACTCGGTACGTGTATGTCGTAGAAAAGACACAGGACATCAGCAGTAGATTGGACGAACTCGGGACGGCAAAGAATTAGCAAAGACCAGAACTTGTACTTGCGGACCACCAGCCGATATCATAACTAAAGTCGAGGGGGGTGGCAGGACGAGAGCAAAGTGTGCAGGTGTTTTTAGCCTAGCATAGAGAAAACGGTTTGAAAAAACAGGCCCTTTTCATGAACAAAAATTTCGGGCATTCCATTTCTATTTTTCTTAATTACTGACATTTTTTGGTTGCATTGACCGCCGTAAGTCATTTGCCCTTTGCTTCTCCTAGAAAGCCCCAGAAAAAAAACATCTATCGGGGTTTTTTACAATGTCCGGAAAAGTGCGAAACTTTAAATTTCCTCAATAATAAGCATAAATTAAATTTGTAATTTTATTTTCTTTTTTTTTTTTAAAGTCATTCTAAACAAACATAAATTTAGAACATTTTGATCGGTGTTCTTTTATTTCGTAAAGAACATGTTCATGGAAATGCTGACAATTTGTACTTTTGTAAGTATTAGGGAGTGTCTTGCAATCTGAGATTTGTTTTGTTATTTTTGTATGTATGGGGGAAGTGACATCTCGGTTTTAATGACTGAAGTATATCCCCAAGATGTCATTAAACTTGAAATAAATAGGTAGTGGGATGTCTATACAAACAGACAAAACTATTATAATAATTCAAATAAATAGTATTCCTAATACCGCTCCCAGAATTTCCTTCTCGACTAAAGTCTAAATTTAATCTCGATACATTTGATATGTTTGACATGATGAAATTCTATACAACCTCCAACTGTGAATGAACAACGCAAGGACGTTATATAGTATAGTGATCTTTTAGCAAACCAAATTAGCGACATTATTGATATCATCATATTTTTTATCAATTTCATAATTTTCACAATCAAATCCCAATTAAGGCAAGGAATGATAATACAGTTTAGTTCAGAATTAATGCCATTTCACTTAAATTTAAAAAGCATGATTTCAGACGAACGCTGAGCGAAAGTGAACTATCTGGATAGCTTCCTCACAAAGTCTTTGGCGGGAAGAGAACCCACTACCCACTGGAGTTCAAATTATCTTTCAAGATTAATACACCACTCAATGACTATCTGGACCAATAACGTGTGCGCAAAATTTTATATCATTCGCTCACACCTGTTTTCCAGAATAATCATTTGCATGACCCAACAAAATGAAACTATGTAAACGTTTTAAACTCAAATCGGACTAAGAATCGCACAAACCATTCATTTTTAATTTAATTTGGAGTATATTTCTTTACTATCTCTATTCTCTAGCAATTTTTCAGTTTTCAGTGCTCAAGTTGTTGTATGTAAGAATTTCAATTATATATTTGAACCTCAATCGAATGCCTTTAATTATGGTGGCTGATTTGGTACACTGCGCGTTGCGTTGTCGACAGGACGACAAGACGAATATCATCCGACAACGCGCCGTTTTAGCCCTTTGTTGTGTTATCACTAGCAACAACAAGACGCAAAAATCGTGTCCGAAATCAGCCACCATATTTAATACTAAGTCACGGAAATAAAAAATTCGACTATTTTGGACATCAGTAATTACAAAATGTACCTGAGATTTTACAAGAGTGTAAAGGCTTTGTACTGAACATTGTACTCTGCACATGGTCCTGTTTTCAAATTTATTGCTTCCCATCGTTATGTAAGAATGTGTAATATTCAGGACTGATTTTGAGAATTTGGCTCCCTATAAGATGCTAGAGGCATTTTGTAGTACAAGTGTTTTTTTTTTTTTTTTATCTATTTCAGGTATGCTGAATCCGATAAAGGTGGATACCAAATTGAAAAACTTGATCTTGACCATTGAAATGGCCATTTAAAATGACCACTAAAATGGCCGCCAAATTTCTTTATCATAAATGGATGATAGATCAAATAAAACTTTTAAGGAAAGGAAAAGCCTGAAATTTGTCACAAAGCATGTTTAGGTTAAAACAAATAAGACACCAAAACAGAATTAAAAAACCCCCAAACAATCCAATATGGCCGAAAAATCCAAGATGGCAGACATTTTTCTATAGGCCAATATAATAGTAATATAGCAGTAATAATATAAAAGTGAAAACTTTAAGGCATTTACGCAGCGAACACTACACTCTTTCCTGCCCTATCTGCTAGATAAAGAGCTTTCATGTATTTTATCTGGCACTCTATGCAAGCATATAGAGTGGCAACTTATATTTACCCAGCGTGCGTATGTGTGAGGGGGTTAAAACGTGTGCATGCAAAATATTAATTAAAGGCACCTTTCTATGAGTACTGTTGGGTTTTGGTTTTCGTTTTTCTGTTATCGGTTCGCGTTGCATTTCTCTGCTGTCAGTTCTTCTGTTATTGGTCGTGACTTTCGTTCTTCTATTATTGGTCCTCATCGCAGTTGACTTGTTGTCAGTTCTTCTGTTATTGGTCCTCGTCGCAGTTCTCTTGTTGTCGGTTCTTCTGATATTGGTCGTGATCTTCGTTCTTCTGTAATCGGTCCTGGTCTCAGTTCTTTTGTTGTTAGATGTTCGGTTCTCGTCTCTGTTCTTCTGTTATAGGTTCTCGTCTTCGTTCTTCTCCGTTCTTCTGTCATCCGTTCTCGTCTCTATTCTTCTGTAATAAGTCCTGGTCTCCGTTTTCTTGTTGTCAATTCTTCTGTCATCGGTTCCCGTCTCTGTTATCGATCCGCGTCTTCATTCTTCTGTCATCAGTCCTCGTCTATCTTATTCTGTTATCAATCCTCGTCTCAGTTGTCTTGTTGTCAGTTTTTCTGTTATCAGTCCCTGTCCTGTTATCGGTTCTTGTCTTCGTTCTTTTGTCTTCGGTTCTCGTCTATTTTCTTCTGTAATCAGTCTTGGTCTCCGTTTTCGTGTTGTCAATTCTTTTGTCATCGTTTCCCGTCACTGTTATCGAACCCCGTCTACATTCTTTTGTCATCAGTTCTCGTCTATGTTATTCTGTTATCGGTGCTCGTTTATGTTCTTCTGTTATCGGTCCTCGTCTCTATTTTTCTGTTAACAATCCTCGTCTCCGTTGTCCTGTTGTCAGTTCTTCTGTTATCGGTCCCTGTCTCTGTTTTTCTGTTATCGGTCGACTTCTCTGCTCGCTTGTTGTCAGTTCTTCTGTTATCGGTCCCTGTCCTGTTATTCTGCTATCGGACCTCGTTACTGTTCGCTTGTTGGCAGTTCTTCTGTTATCGGCCCCTGTCTCCAATCGCTTGTTGTCAGTTCTTTTGTTATCGTTCGACGTCTATGTTCGCTTGTTGTTAGTTCTTCTGTTATCGGTCTAGTCTTTGTTCTTCTGTTAGCAGTCCTCGTCTCTGTTCGCTTGTTGTCAGTTCTTGTCTCCGTTCTTCCTTCTGTTATCGGTCGTCGTCTTCGGTCTTGTACTTTCGGTACTTGTTTCCTGTTCCGTTAAGGTCTTCTCTTGTTTCTATCGTTGCCGTCATTCTGTGTCTATGTCCTGGTTTTGTCAGTCTTGTAGTCATTTATTCGTTCAGTGGAGTAGCGGGGGATCGAACTCACGACCCCTTGATTTGTAGGCAGACAGTGTTACCACTGCACCATAGCGCCCGCTCTGAATAATAACCATTTTTGAAAATCCTTTATACATAAAATACTATTTCAATGGCTAACAAAAGGTGTATTACAATTATATTTTAACACCTCTACTATGTAGCCAACCCACGTGACTTTTATATATGGTCAAAGAAAATATTACTCCATTTTTTACAAGTAATATTTGTATAGATAACTTTGCTGTTACTTTAAGATATCCTGGAAATTTATTGGAGGGTACCTGGAATGATGTGATAATCTTCTTGTAGAATTTTCTCAAAACCGTGACTGAATTCCAAAATTTTCGAGAGCTGCCATGGTATAGCAAACACACGTAGCAATCTCCCGGTTTCAGACATTTTCTGACTCGATGAAAATATGGTGCTGTTATTGTTTTTTTTAACTTTAGCTTTAAATTTCAATAGTCAATTATTTTTAAACAAGATGGTAAACTTAAATATGCCCAAATGTCATCAAGAGCAGTTTTGCATGTGGAACGAATGTATTTTTCAGACTGTAAAAATGAAACAAACAAAAATTAAGAGACGATATTACCTGATGAATAGAAGTAAGTTTTCTTCTTTTTATTACTTTTGACATTTAAGTTATTTATCAATTTCAGCTTTGCTTTTCTCTAAACAGCCTGACATTGTCAGAATTGTCAGCAAAAATAAAAGTGAGGTACCACAAGGGGAAAATCTTAAGAAAGTAGTTTTGTCATTGAAAAGTGTGAAATTATATTTTTATAATTTTCGCTGTGAAATTATCAAATATAATTTTCACGGATAAATCAGTAATCCACTGAAAAGCATAAAATAAAAAAACTATAAAACTTATATTAGTGAAAGTCATATCTGCTAAAAATGTAAACGTCATCGTTACTTCGTAGTAGCACAGCCGGTTAAGTGATTGACTGATGTATGAGAGTTCTATGGTTCGCTCCCTACTGTTGTCTTTTTTAAGATCTGTTTTTTTTTTGTTTTTTTTTTGGGGGGGGGGGGGGGGGGAAACGCAGAATATTTTTAAAACATTTTTTGTCTCGGTTTGTGTTGTGTTTATGGCATTGGAATGACATTTTTTGACATTTCAAAAAAAATTTAAATATTCATTTTAAACCATGAATACCATAATAAGTGCAAAATATATGAAAACAAAATGAACAACTTAAAAAAATCATAGCTACAAATAATGTTGAAAATTACGGAACACCTGAAGTGACATTTTCCACATTTCCTCCCTAAGTTGAATTCGTTTTTACGAGATAATAATTCCCAATTAGAAATATTATTTCGTTTTAACAAAATATAAAATCTTAATTCGTAATAACGAAATATTAATTTGTTATTACGAAATATCTATTCTTTGGTAATATTTATAAACTAAGTTTATTGTTAAATATAAGTCAAGTAAACAAAACAAAACATAAAATGTGATTTTTTTCAATCTTAGTATTATAACTTAACGCGCTAGTAAAACAGTACTGTATATACTGTTAATTGAGCCATAAGGCTAATCGCTATATTTGGTGGCCAATCTCATTAAAATCTGATCATATTGAATAATCATTTGATTTTAACAAGAATTATTAATTGCATCATATTGTATCATAGTTTAAATGACCTATTTTAGTATTTTTCAGCTGCCATTTTGAATTGACCTTTTGAAGGTCAGAGTCAATTTTATTTTCTTGGTATCCACCCTCATCGTCTTCAGCATACCCATATTAGGTTAAAACACTCAAGATATTACTTGTACTATAAAATGCCTCTAGCATTCATATTTCTTTAAAATCAGTCCTGTCTACAACAAAAGGTGAACACAAGCTTTTTTTTAAAGAAAATAAGAACATCATGCATAGCAAGCGTTTCCTCGTTCAATGACACAGGACAAGATTTCTTCGTGAAAATTAAAAAAAGGCTTATTTTTAAAACCCCGTTTAACTAATTATTTTTATATTAATTAAATTCTTGGTTATTTGTAGAGACTGTAGCTCTCAATAAGTTTATCGTTTTCATCGTTTTATTGACCGTGTTGCTAAAAATGCAAGTGGTTAGAACTACTTTTTAAACTCGTTGCTCGGAATCATATTTCCATTTCTATTTGTTCACGCTCCGGAAATGGTTTGCTATAAATCAAATAATTATAATAATTAAAAGGGTAACTATTCAAATAATTCATAACGAGTATACTGATGATACACATTCATTCAGGCATTGACATTGTTTTAGAAATAGTTTCAATAATCACGTGACTAATGTAACTGTTGCGGAATACATTTCAAATGAATTAAGATTCACGAATTTCCCATGAGATGATGAAAAGAAATTCTAAAAATAGAAAACACGAGTATCATGTTTTTTTCTTTTTGCAGGAAATTGGATCGTTGTAATGTTCCTTTTGTTTTTTATTGCACAATCATCAAGTTATCTTGTTGTGAAGAATGTGTTTTGGCTTTGTTTTGAAACAGTAAAATATTTATTAATCTTCATAAAGTCTATTTTTTCTTCATGAACATACGTATTACAGATTTCTCAAAAGCTTTAAATGTTTGGTGTTCTGTATGTGACTAACATTTATCCACATACTGCCAGTTTTCAATCACAACCACTTTTCAATCATCCCTAGAAATTCTTTATTTTTGACCTGATTTGTCATGTAACCAAACTGTTAGCACATCTTGTATTTACCTTGACTACATTTATCAGCAGCAATGTCAATTATGGTGTTAAAAAAGAAAAGAACAGTATTTTAGTTCAAAATATGTAAAATGTGTGTTTTCCACTAATCCTTTATTTACCCAGTTACAAATCACAATAATTTTCTAAAAATAATTGATTTACAGACTCAGTTTTTTGTCAGTCTGCAGAAATAGATATTTAGTTGGACAACTGTTTCAATATCATTAAGTCATAATGTATACTGCACTTCAAAAGCTATAATTTTAATATGTACATATTTTACCATACAATTCTTAATTGGAAGGTAATACGTCAGTAAAGTAACAGTCACTTAACAAAGGAAAAACATTCTCTCTGATAACTTTTCAGAAAGCTGTCACTAGAATGGGGTCATATAGACCCTAAGATCCTAAATATTTCACAAGAACAGGCTTTTTCTGTTATGCACATTGAGATGTACATCCATATCCCCAATTGTGACAGCTTTACTACTGCAAATAGATATCAAGATTGAAAAATGGCATTATAAATAGGTTAAAATTGTTTATTACCATTTATCTGAAGTTGAGTTTGTCAAAATTTCTTCAAAATACATAACTGGTTATATTTTAACATTGTATGACAATTTTTATGTGGTACAGTTTATATTTTGTTAACTGATTGAAAACAAAAGTGGTTGTAAAATTTTGAAAAACAAGAAAATGGGTCAATAATGATTTGTCCTCGATTCATAATAATAATTCAGGTAAAATTTTTAAAAGTTTTTGCATTTATTAGCTGAAATGATAATATTTGCAGAATTGTAAGAGAAATTTTATTTGTCAGTTATTATAGAAAAAACTGTTAGCTGATCGGAAAGAGGCAGTACGGGGATAATTTAAACGGAACTTGATTAATTGATTCCTATTTATTTATTTTTATACATTAATTACATATGTTCAGATACAATTTACATAATCAAACATTCATTGATTAAAATATTTGATATCAAAAGTGAAACATTACAATTTGGCTTTTAGAAGATCTTTAGATACAGCAGTATAATTATGCAATTAACATTGTCATTGTATTACAGATTGTCTTTATAGGCCCATCGTCTCCAGTTACACTTTTTTATTTATATTTCTCAAAAGCTTTAAATGTTTGGTGTTCTGTATGTGATGTTCCAAAACATCTTCATTGGCCAATTACCTGAACCACATTTTGCTTATGTAGATTTTTGGCAATACGTACAAGTATAAGTGATATAGTATTTTGTATGGAAGTCAGAATACTAATTTGTTTACATTTTACGACTGTAATTACAAATATACTCACATTCAACGTACCTTGTACATGTGACAAGCTTCTAATTTGCTCTTAAACCATTATTGAACTTTGTAGAACTCATTTTGTGTATTTTCTGACAACGAGCTTGCCAATACCCTAGAATGAGCCATGAAACCCCGACAGCGTTTTTCCAATGGGATCCTTGGTGAACAAGTAATTAATATATATATATATATATTATTTTCAAAAAACATAGTTTTACATATTTGCCTTTGTTCAATATACATGTACTATCAATAGTGACAAATACAACATATTTGAACTTGGTATAAAGGGTTTGACATGTCAAGATCTATATAACCATCACCAAAAGACCTGGCCACTAATATAATTGCATCAATAATTGAACCTAAAGATATCGAACAGGCACAGACGCAAATGTCAAATGTGTTGATACCAATGATTTTAAAATTAAGTAAATGTTGATTAAAACTTACGAAGTACACTACCCATCATCTCCCCTTATTTCTTTTTATCATGTTATCATGTAACGCATCATATTTGATATTCGGTAATCTTTACCATACATGTTTGTAAATAAAACGATAAGATCGTATCTTCGATCTATATATACATGTATAAATATATATAAATTAAACCAATCCCAATCTTTCACATCATTCCTAAACCACATATTTATGAAACATGAAAATATATTATAAAAACGGGCACAATTTTACTGTCTACTCTAATTGTTAAAATTTTCATGTCCGAAATGAATTCTTGAGATATCAAAGAAGTAAGTACAAAAGTTCTATGTTGGAAAAATAAATGTTGCCGACTCAGTTAAATTGAGGCTGTTCATTAACTGACATTGGTAAAATTTAATGCAATCTACCATCCAGTGGATGAGTATTTGTGTAATGCAAATATTTTTTTTTTAAATTTAACACCGTCTCTCATTTTTAAAGATAAATTCATTTTTGAAGATAGAAGCTATATGTAAATGTCTTCATTATTTTGAATATTTTTAGCAACTTTAATTAAGAAAATACTTTTGATTTCCTTTACATTTCAGTAAACTGTTTTGTGTAAAACTAGGGACGAGCTACACTTTTATGTAATTGAACCCTGCAAGATTGAAAAAGTTATATACATGTTTATCAAATTATATTGTCTATAAGAAAAAGTATAATTCTGTTTGTTTAATCTGCATATGATTGTTTTATCAATTTGCTCGACAGCAAAAGTAACTTGTAGGTCCAAAAGCGAACAAATTGTCATTGGATGTTGTTCGGGTCACTGGCTTGCTATATACTTTGTTCATGAAACATGTTTAAAATGGACGATTAATTCACATTGAAATGTCATTTTAAATTATATTTAATGTCATTTTCAACTTCATTATATATTGAGAAGGTAATGTTTTAATATTTTTTGTAACTTTCAAAATAAAATTATCGTACTTGCGATAGAATACTGTATATATTTTAGTTCAAAGAATTTTTTACTAGTGTTTTCAAATTGCATTATCTTGTACAGTATAGTTAATGACTTTGTAGTGAACATCAATTAAATGATTCCTTTTTGAAATTCGTCTTAGTTTAACAGATAAATTCTCTTTAAACTTGTTTTATGTCCATTACCCTTTTAAATGAATCAAGAGCTAACATAAAAGTTTACACAAAAACTTAATGCAAGAAAAAATAGGAGAAAATTTGTAACAACTTTGAATATATAAAAATACTGTTGAGAAAAAGTAAGAAAAGGTACGATTTTCTAGAAGAATACTTTGACGACTTCTTAATGTTGTAGCATTAGTTAGATGTAGATAATATAAAATCGTAAAAGAACATATATTGTTATCATTATGCAAAGACATTGCAATTTAGAGAAAATCAGAAAAAAATGTTGACCTATTTAAAAAGAACGAAGGTCTTATAACATTTATAAGGTGGTTATTGATCACGAGGCATAACGAGGCATACTTATTAAGTCACTTTAAGAAAACTTGCAGCATAAGGACAACACTGATAAATTGAGACGATTGAAGCTTCTGTAAATACGGTTTAATTATTAAATTGTATCTGATGAATTAAATGGCGTTTCGCGTGAGCGCAATTGATTTTGATCAGTCTTCTGTCAATTATTTTGGAAACCCATGAATTTTGACTTCACTTCTTTAAATGCAGCACGCACTTGCTCATTGACATTTTACAACAATTGTGGAAATGAATAGTTAATTTTTCATTTGGAAAATACACAGAAGTTATTGTTCATAGTGTTATTTTGATATATATTTATATAGATTCTATTTGAAGAACAACAATAAATTATAAATAAGTATTTACCCAATTTGGGTAAATGAACTAGGTCCATCGCTTTTAGAAAAGTATGAAAATATAAGGTATACGTTCAAAAGCAGTAAAATACCCAACTATCAAATGTTTTAAGATTTAAGATTCAAGAGCCCTTATTTAGTAACGTGAACACGTTATGTTTTTTTTTACATACAAGAGGTCCTTGTTTGTCTACTAACGATACGACAGTTAACTACCAACACAACATTCAATTACCTGATATATGTACAAAACTAATGTTCCTTCCGAAATAACAGAGAAATTATTTTGTTTTTATTTGTACCAGTACAATAATTACTGCATTATAATTTGATAAAACGAGTATATTAGTCATTCATTCTTAAAGTTTCTTTGCACATTTCTCTTAATTGCGTACTAGAGACGACGAGACAAGATATTTCTGTAATAAATAACAGGAATCATTGATATGGCTACATTTTCAAAGTGATATAAGATCTATGCACTTCACAAAGATAACATGTGTTTGTTTTCATTGTATTGCTGAACACAAATCACTTTGCTAAGTTTTAGACAGAAAATCCATATTTTTAATTTCCTGTAAAGACTTTATTTGAAGAAGCTTATCTGTATCATCGATCAACATTTTGCATGTGAATGAACAAACTATATTTTATTGTAACCGTCATATTTCTTCTACCATACGTGCTCTTTCCGCGAAATCGAATTCACTTGAAATCTAAATACAGAACTTTATAATTATGTAATTTTATAACAATTAACATTATATACCTAAGTATAACAACATATTGTCTTACAAAATATGCAGAAATTAACTTTAATTTCAAAAGCGACATGTTATTTGAAACATAAGCAGTTAACCGTTTTAAATATCAAAAAGCAACGCCTTCACAAATTTCAGACAAGTTTCGAAACACATTGTTAATTTTATCCTGCTGCATGACATAATGAAAACATAGCTATATATCCTTTTATATCATGTGTAAAACACATTAACATTAAACAGTTTAGAATAAAATGGAAATATTGGCCATTTTTACTACTCGACAATAATAATTTCATCTCATTACATCCCTTAAAGCATGTTTTCGAGAATTATTTCATAAAACAGGAAATAACGGAAGTCATTATTAAAAAAAAAAAAAAAAAACAGACAGGAATTAAATTTCTGTTGGAATTGCAGTTCTAAAAAAAGTTTGTATCTATCAACCAGTCAGTCAGCCTCTTATCATATTGACATGGAAAACGTTGTTGCATTTTATGACAAATGTAATATGGATTTACGATATAACTATGTCATCATTTAATCATCATTGTATTTGGGCAAATGACCTTTGGAAGAACTATTTTTGTATTCATGATCTAACCAAGTATTCTGATAACTCTGAGCACAGTTATTGACTTACATTATATAATATATTTAAATGTAGCCAAACAGGAAATTAAATTACTAATAGTCGTTTTTCTAAAAATGGTTCCACTGAAAAATATGACAAAATGATACACACTTATTGTTATGACAGACAAATTACATGGCGCCTCTCATTAACACTTTTAGGTGGGTTTTACAGTCATACGGCCAATGTTAAGTTTTACTGGTGAATTTATACACTTGCTTTGAATGGTCAGGCTATAAAACTTTGGGAAATCCCTATTTCAAAAAAAAATCCTTTATCAAGAACGAATGTGAACGATTATAAAAGTTTTGAACTCAAATTGATATTAACCGCCTTTTATTTTCGTTGTGACTGTCCTTTTAGATATATTTTAACATAATTTAGATATATTTTCAACATAACCAACAGAGGAAAGGAAATTTGAATAAAATTATTTGGGAAGATTTATCTTTATGATAACTATCTGAGCAAAAACAAACAGCCGAAGAGATAAAGTATTTTGGAAAGCTAGGATACATTTAGAGTAATAATAACATATTTAATTGTTGAGAAATGCAGGCTCGGTTTGATTGGAGACAAAATATGATGTGCAACTTCCCATGTCCCTGCCATCGTTTTCTAGAGATTTCAACCTTCATCAAAGTAGACGTTACTATGAAAGCTAGTCTTTGTGGCTACTGAATTTGCACTCGGCAACAGGGCCAGTCTTTTTTTGTTGCTCTCTTTCGTTTACCTTTGTGAAAATTGACTTTTTTTAATCCGAAAAACAAATTTTACTTGATTAATTTTCCAGACATAGTTTTTTAGGTTTTATAAAATTTGATACAACCATTTTTCTTTTACTTTGATAGTGATGCCCTAAAATAATGGTTTTTTTTCACGGAGTCGTGCCTATACACTTGTTTAACATCTAAAAAGAAATTTATTAAGAAGTAAAGACATTGTATAATGGTGTAATAAATGGAACTAAACAATTGATATTGTTTTGTTGTCTAAAATAATGTTTATTTCATTTATTTAGAATAACGGATGAATGTTAGGAAGCACATTTTCCGCATTTTCCTATGACCAATTAAACAAAGTTTTCTTAATACTACTTAATGTATTTGATGCCTATTCCTGAAAAGTATTCAGTATCATGGGAATACTGAGTTCACATAAGGGTCGGGTTCAAGTCCTGAATTTCTTTTTTTGTTAATTTTTGCACTTTTCTGTTGTTTTTTCCTGGTCAAATTATGGTTTTCATTTTTTCTTTTGCTTTGAAAATTCTTGAATTAAGATGTATTAGAAAATTTATATGTACTTTTTATAAAGTGTTGAATAAGTGAAAATATGGAAGTTTTACGACTCAAAATGTTTATACAATAAGATATAGACAAAAATGTAATGAAGTACATGTAAGATGAAATAAGTTTGAGCTTATATAACAAATTCTATGACATTACTTCAGCTATTCAATTCTTATATAAAACTAAAACTTAAACTGAAGTCTGATTGAACAAAATAGATCTACAATGTATATAATTGTAATAAGTGTTGAATGATAGACTCATTAAACTCAAGATAAGAAAGGAAGGGCGAGAAGAGGAAGTTTATACTGTTTTAACAATAATTGAAATTGCCTCATTGATCAGACAAGATGTGTTGCTGTAAAGCACAGATTCCATCTTATCGATTATTGGCGGCACAGTTTACTTCTATTAGCAACACGCTTAAATCTTGCGCTTCTTATGTTTATAATATAGAAATTATTGAAAAGCCAACATAGGTTATTTCTGTTGACAACTGAGATAAGTCATTTGTAGATTTATGTTTGGAATGGATTCACGTAATTTAATAGTTAAGACGGTATAATGTGATAAATTTGATAAACATACGAGGATATAAATATATATAAGATTTTAATACAGATAACGTTTACAATGTATTTGACAACTTTTTTACTTACATCTTTGTGTTCGGTATACGTATGTACAGCGTATTTAAATGATGATTTTACTATTTTCGAAGGTAAGAGTTGCTGCTATTTTCACTAATAATTTGATAGTAGTTATTTTTACATTTGTTAAGAGTACGTACGTACTGTTGTGACAAGTATTTTCTTCACATGTGAAATCATTTGAAAGTCTTTTTGTCATAATTCCTTAACATCTGTTTTATTCTATTTTCTTTTATTTTTTCTTATAAAACATCAATTCGTTCGGGCATAATTTCTAGAATTTCAGTTAAAAATATTACAACTTAAAGAATTTAACATCATTTACCTATAAAGGGTACTTTAGTGATATAGTGTGATTTGAAAACTGAAAATATCAAATATATTTTAAAATTATTTCTCGAATTTATAAAATAAACTAAAATGAAATAAATGATTTTTGGATCAATTTGAATCTTACATAATGCATTCGAATATTTAGTTTGATAAATAGCCGGTGGTTATGTGATGATAGGAATATTGGGTGGGTGAGGACGTGATGGTAGCTGAAATTAGTTTGAGCTTATAAACCGTCGTTATTATATATCTTCAAGTATATAATTATATATATGTTTATATGTTCGTTATACAATTACATAAGTGATTATTATACATTGTTATACGTAACCGATACTAGTATAAAACCTTTTCTTCCTATATAAGATAGTAGCGGCGCCAGTAATTAAATGCCCATTTTTTGAATTTATATATTCAAGATATACAATATAAAAATACAATAATGTCGAATTTTGTACACAAATGTGTTATCATAATGTCGTTATTTGCAATTTTTAGCTATCGTTCAAACAGTTAAGAAATAGTCCCGTTCCATGTGCCTCACGAAACATCAAAATGCAAGTTTTCCGTAATAAGCAACCAATATATTTTTGTCTTGCAAAAATGACCAGAGATAGATTGAGCTTCAGGGACTGCGTTGTTAGTTTCATTTTGTTATTGTAATCCTTGCATTTTCTTAGAATGTCAGTTTGATTTACATGCATTACTACAGGTTTCAATTCCGATCCGATAAGATTGTGGCTTTATATTTACTACGATACAGACATAATATTATATGTTGTGGGGACTAAATCAAGTTTTTACCCATTAATATTCCGTCTATCCTCTTACTGCCTGGTGGTTTTGCTTGACAGCCAAAATAATCAGGTTGGAAATTTAGCAGGGATATTACCTGCATTACAGGGCCTTTATTGGAGGCTTCATAATCAAGAAGCCAAAGTCTCGGCTATTTTCTAGGGAAGAAACGTTGTTATATGTGACTTGTTCATAATATACATTTGCTGTTGTACAATTTTTAACCCGCAATTGCTCAGTACATGGTATCTGTATATTTATCGGAAAAATAGAGAAAAAAACACACACAAAAAAAAAACAAATGATAAAATAGTACCTCTTAAAAAAATCAACAAAAAACAAAATAAAAAACAAGCTATCCATTAAATGATTTAATCAGTAAATTGTATTGTTCTTACGCAAACTTAGTTTGATTGAATGTTATTGATGCATATGTAGCGTGCGTGTATTTGTTATAATGCTAAACATGGTACGAAACGCACAGTCGGCGATTTGAAAGTCATACACATTTTGTGTTGATTTGTGATACAATCACACCACAAGTAATCTGTATAACTGTGTAATTTCGAAGTATTTATACCAAACATTTCAAGGATCTGAGCCTAAAATCATTGAAATTCATTTGTTTTAATGAGACAACAGTTGCAATTTAAATGGGAAAATAAGCGGGCAACTGTATAAAATTTTACTCGCTAGTTGTTGGTCAAGTAATGCATCAAATGGTGTATAAATTTCGAAAACAATATTTCCAATCCCTTCATGTCAAAATCCTCTGTGGAGTCCATTTAATCTTAAGCAAATATAACTTGTTTTGCTGGAATTAAGATTATTTTTATAAAGATAATAAAATCAAAGGGAACCAAATTTAATCCGTTCTCCTACAAGTATAGACTAACTGAGCTGTATTTTGTATTCAAGACAACATGATAATATCATTTTCTGTGAGAGAAAACAGATACAAGCTCGTAAATTACGTGATTAACGTCAATACTGACCGACGGATATGTCAAACTTGAATGATTTGTACATTTTATTTCCATCTATTAAGGTTGTTCACAATAAAAGTTTTAAGTAAATAATTGGCTGAAATAAGAGTTTTGATCAATTTTAAAGCTGTTGAAAGTACTTTTAGACATTAACACTCCAGGGGATTGACGAATAATAAATTAATATGGAGTCATGTCCCGAAATATTATTACTATTATGTTTAACTAAAATGAACGTTTCTCTCATGACACTTATTTTCCTACATCATGTTTAGCGAAGAGAAGTTTTAATTATGACAATGTAAGTCAGATAAATTAATTTTATTATACAGGATAATATCATATGTTTAATAATTAATAACACGTGTCCAATATTTTCGAAATGCTAATATCGTGTAAGGAATAAAAAACAATGAGTCATGATGTTTGATTTGTTGTTCATGATTTCTTTAAGTTCGGTAAGAAAAGCCAAATAAGCCATATTTAGATTATTTATAAATAGTTTTGCTTAAAATCAATATTGATGTAGATTTAAATAAGCTCGTGATGTGAAATTAACTTAAATGTTAAGGATACATTTTGCTAAAACTTGATATTTCATAAATATTGATAATTTCTACAGTCTCTATATAATTGTAAAATAAACATGTTTGAAGTACACATTGTGTAGAAATGTCATCCTTGGAAGCATTAATCACAACAAAATTATAAGAGAATTGCAGACTCGGTTTGATTATGTATTCTGTACATAATGATAAACCCAGTATAATATTTATTATATGCATAGTGTCATTGAAAACTTTCAAGAAAGGACTGCCTTCACGTGACATGTGGTAGGGAATGCAGATTCACAAACATATTTTGTGCATTATTTTGTCAAAAGTAGACAGTAGGAACTTCCTAGATTTTAGTGAATTTCTGCAATAAGATTTAATTATAATAACAATAAGTATTTTACTCAAATATGAGCATAGTGTATCAAAAGTATCTAATAGAAATAGATTATCATAAACAGAGCATGTGCCAGTTTTGATCTGTAATCCTTTTCTACATATTTAAAAAAGAACCCAACAAAGTTCCTCAGTAACATTTCGTTTTGATAAATTATTACAATAATATATATTTCTTTATTGTAAAATATCAAATCTATAAATGTTATGCGTGTGTGTTCATGAAAGGCCAAACCTTTTAGTAGATAGTGATTTGTCATTTCCCCTTCCTCGGAGGTATGTAGACAAGAACTTCCAACTGTATATCAAATAAAATATTGATTCTGATTGGTCAAATACTGGATACGTCTGTCTGTAAAAGGAGTGAGTGAGTAGATGTGAGAATTGGTTGATGATATACTTCATAGCCTTAAAAATCCGAAAGCTATTTCAAATTGATGAATACTACATTTCCGTGATGCTGAACAGCTTAGACAAATCAAAGCATTAGTGTTAAAAGATTGTAACCCCTTCTTTACGTCATATGAGAAAAATCTGTTTCTTAACAATCCCTCTAAATGAACTCTTATATATCTAATAATTACGCGTTTGAGTGAAATACAATTAATGTTAAAATGTAAAAGAACTTTTAATGCACTAGCAATAAAACTACAATAATTTTATATACATTTTTATTCACTGATCCATCTATGATTGATAAATTCATTATTTTATTTTGATTTTTATTTTCAGAATTATAAGCCACATATTAATTTAATCACGAGTGCTTTGTTAAAAGTTTACAAAAGTACTATTAATCCAGAGTATACTTATCTTTTATACCGATATCCTATTTATTAAAGCGCATGTTAGGTAATTTTCAATATTCAAGACACGGAAACATTTATATAGATTACGTTTTAGTACATTTTATTACCATAGAAACAGTGCTAGCATTCATGAAAATTGATCAGCAATTTAGTTTATACAGTTTATTTAAATTCGATTATAAAGGAAGTGGTTAGTAATAGTCTGTTCCTGTAAAATTGAAGTACATGTACTAATAAACGAATGTAAAATTTCTTACTTAAGGAAACGACAGCTTATCCCTGACGGATATTGAACCCAGTTATCTTTACATTACTAGTCACATACATAAACCACTCGACCTTCCCGCCACTTGATAAGCGATTGAAGAAGACGATTTGTTTATTTTTTCACTGGCTGATCAGTTATCAAAACACTCTTGTACGACTAATCTGGAAAGTGTAGCATTGTCTTATTCTCTAGATGAAAGCTTTTGCATTCCAGGCAGTCATTGTATGCATTGTAACACCGCAAAACGTCCGTACCGCAAAACGTACGTATATGGACGTTTTGCGGCGCATATCGTCCACATTTTTCAGACGTACATTTTGCGGCAAAAAGGCATGGCCCTGCCGCATAACGTCCATATTTTAAAGTTTATATAATTTTCGTTAATTTTCACCAGTTATTATCAGGTGTTATTGTGTGTTAATTTTAGCTCACCTGAGTATGCGCCTGTCTGTCTGTCCGTCCAAATTCAAACACAAACTCAAACAGTTAAGATACCAAAGACAATGATTATGTATAAATGTACGTTTATCCGGGCAAAAATCAAAATATTTGGATTTATTTCCTTTTAAAATCCTTATATATGACTTGGCGGATATAAGCCCACAACCCGACAAAAGCTCTCACACACGCTCAAGTATGACAATGCGACTAAAAGCCACAACCCGACAAAAGCTCTCTTGCTCAAATACTAAACGACTAAAGCCCCACCCCGACAATACCTCTGTCGCTCAAATATGACTTGGCGACTAAAAGCCCGCAATCCAACAAAAGACCTCTCCCTCAAATATGACTAGACGGCTTAAAGCCCGCAACCCAACAATAGCTCCCTCTCTCTCTCTCTCAAATATGACTTGGCGGCTAAAGCCTATATCCCCCTGTAAAAAAGCTCTCTTGCTCAAATATGACTAGGCGGCAAACAGCCCCAACACACCCTGCCCCCATCCCCGATGAAAGCACTCTTGCTCAAAAACGATTAGGCGGCTAAAGACACCCTACATCACAACAATAGCTCTCCCACTCAAATATGACTACGCGACTAAAAGCCCGCAACCCGACAAAATGTCTCTAGCATAAATATGACTATAGGTGGCTAAAAGCCCGACCCCGACAATAGCTCTCTCTCTCTCTCTCGCGCGCGCGCGCGCGCGCGCGGCTAAAAGCACCCCAATCCCCACCCCGCCCCCGCGACAAAAGCTCTCTTGCTCAATTATGACTAGGCGACCTAAAGGCCCCATCTCCATGACAATATAGCTCTCTCGCTCAAATATGACTACGCTGTCAAAAGCCCCCATCCATCCCCCGTAAAAATTAACGGTAGAACCAAACCTCCATAGTCAACAAGAACACAAAAATCATTCCCACTTCTTGATGCAATTATATGAAAAGCTATTGTCAAAAGCAAAGCTTAATTTTAATATTTTTTGTCATTCACTCAGTCCAATCCCCGGTTCGTCCGTCCTTTTCTGTATGTCTATAAGATTACATTTATTTCAATATCATCGTTTTTGTATCTCAGCTGCTGCTGCTGATTGGTTCCATTCCATGAAAAATCGATTCGAAAAACATCCTCGGCTTAAGCATATTAAAAATTTTTCTTTTTTAAAATAAAAAAAGTCAGAATTATATAGGATCACAAAAATATTGCACTTTAATGTTTATTTCGTCATATCTTTACCTGAAACAATATGAAAGTGACAGAACCAATAAAAGTAACGTTTATAATGAATATATTTTAATACAGAAAATATGGACGATATGCGACGCAAAGGCACACTCTCGCCGCAAAACGTACCAAGTACGATATGCACCGCAAAACGTCCACATGTGTACGATATGCGACGCAAAACGTCCACACGCGTACGTTTTGCGGTACGGACGTTTTGCGGTGTTACAATGCATATAAAGTTACACATGAATCTATCAATATGATTTGCTATACAATGTTTATCACATATGGATATTTTCTTCATTCAAACTTACTAATATACCCTTTTGTGCACAGTTAATGTATTTTAACTAAAAATGAATATTACTTGGCTGTCCGTTACAACAAATCCAGCAGGCGTTACAAATGTGGTCTAACAAAATGAATCACGCATTGACAGTCGTAACAGACAGAAATATCAGGAGGTTCTCGGGTAACGGTTTAGCAGAAACTTGGTAGAAACAATTACTCTTTGTAATCTGTAATGACATCAGGTGTCTTAAAAACTGTGTCAATACTTGAATCTCTGCCATGATGATGGTCTGCTAGATTAATTTTGTGTGCATCTTATTTGATATTTAGTGATATAGAAATGGTAACCTGAAAATAATCTGAGTTCTATCCTCATTACGGTTGTCAAGGTTTATGAAAGGGTAATATGCTATAGAAATTTCCTTTCATCAGATACAAAAGAATTATTTTAATACTTTCTACTGTTTTGTACTGAGCTCTATCCACATTCATCAAGATCAAAAAGTACTATTTTGAATTTATATGACATTTGTTTTTGTCAATGAAGGCTTATGACAAAGGTGATATGCTATAGCAATTCTAACTCATCACATACAAAAAAAAGATTATTTTAATACTTTCTACTATTGTTCTTTTGCTGATATCTCTGTGATAAAAGACCAAAGGATTGTTCACATAATCCAATAAAAGCATTAATAATATGAGAACTTCAGTTATACAAATATTCGAGAGAAAAATAATTGTCAAATAACATTATGAATCAATACTCTTAAATTTATATTTGTTTGGGAACAAATGTCATGCATGTTTTATAACAAAAAAAAAATAGATATCTGCAAGACAATAAAGACATGTTAAACAATGTTTGGGAACATATGACAAAGACTTTCAATTCAAATAACAATAAAGTAATTGTGTATTTTAACATTGTTTCTATAACTTCATATTCTTAATTAGTTTCGAAATGATTAAAACATTTCCTATATAAAGGTAGTATCCAATACTAAAATTTAGACACAAAATTTTAATTAACTTGAAGATAATGCAATATTTTAGGCACATACGTTTTCAACAAATAATTACATGTACTTTAATACACATTGCATTAAAGAAAATTTTATAGATTAAACATTCAAAAATAATATTAATAAACAACCACTGTCTTCATAGTGAATGTACACAATAGACGTTTCCTTTGACAGAAGAAAACATATTAAGGCCATGTTGGTACTTTGTTTCTAACACATGTGATATATTTGTTTCTTGTTTGGTTCATGAATAGTGCTTGATATAGCGAATGATCTGTAGCATAAGACAAACGTGTCAGGGATTGCATGTTGATAAGAATTATGTTTTTGTGTTTCCATAGATTATAATAAAATGCTCTTCTATAAATGAAACAACATTGGTCTCAAAATGATAACAGAAATAGAAAAAAATTCCACAAATAGAGATTTAAAAAGATTGAAATATAAAATAATCATTAAGGCCAACCATTCCCTGCATTAAGGTTATCATTCATTGTTATAAATAAACAAATCAATGACATTAAATGTTGCTGATTTTATTTTCAGACGACAATGTTTCCCACTTAGATGATCATTTAGAAGACGATGCCTTAGATATATTTCAACATGTTCAAAAGTAAGAAACTTTAATTATACCCCTATTGAATAAGTGTTGTTATCACAGAAACTTCACATATCTGAGTAGTTATACATATCATGATGCGATTTGTTTTTATCTCTTACAATTTATGAAGAGTATAATATTTAAGACAATCTTAATTTTATCCGATTCACATTCGACAGTTCCATTGTGAAAGGAGGGATTTCAGAGCTATTTGATATATTTTACAAATTGTTTCATTTTTATTTTTTAAAATATTATGAAAAGGTTGTAAACACAAACACTTACATATTTTACTTAGTGGTGAATTTTATCATTTTATTTTAATAAATTTTGTTTAATGCAATGTAAACACAGGCATTTTTGAATTTAGTTATGCAGACTTTGGCTTAGTATAAACGGTTGTAAATATATTTATAACAACCGTTGATTCCATTAGTTATAAAGATTTTAAGAAATTATTAGAAATAAGTCTTTGTAACAAATGTGATAAAATTGCATTATCACTTTATTTTCTATGATTAAGATTTAAAAAAAGTTCAAAATTACAAGTGAGACAATAAACACTAGAAATTTAGAAATCTAAACGTCCGATGAAAATTAATGTTACAAATGATCAGTATATTGAAACATAACATTTCAAAAGTATTTATAACAAACTTGTAGCACTGTACAATCCTTTCCTCGTTGAAAATGTGTAGGTTAGTTCATAAATATTCAGCAACCGTTTATATATTTAATATAAAAGTCACATTGTTCTAATGAAAATCGACATTACAAGCGTGCAATATAATACTTTTTGTTTCTCAACTTTCAGAAAGTCATTCCAGAGTTATAAACGCCTTGTTTGTCGACGTTGGAATCATCACTGTGTACCGTGGACAAATCGACCTGGATTTAAATGTTGTAACGGACTTTCATGTAAATGCAATCTCTGGATGCAGAACTGTCGATGTGTAAGTCGGCTTTGGGGCCGATAGAAAAATCAAGAATTAGACGTAAAAAGATGAAAGAGACACTTGAATGCAAATACTTTAATTTGCAAACAATTAAGAAACAGTATGCGTTCACAACTTCTATATTTTATTTATAGAAAACGACAACTAACAATAGAAAAACGACAAAGAAATAAAATGAATTTCGTATCAAAGTGATTGTTTTTTTGTATTATCTTTTTGCACATTATTTTTGGCTATGATAATTGTATCGAATACCGGATATTTATACAAAGTTTTTGAATTAACCTTGAGAACTACAATAAGTTAAATGTGTTTGATATTGATGGAAAGGAAGGATAATATTGTGAATTTCCCAGGAGTATTATCATTTCAATAACAAATGTCATAATATCAAAAAAAAAAAATAAAATAAAGTTAAGATTGAACATATTATTTAAAGAAAACTTAGAGTTTCTTAAAGAAGTTTTCGTTTGTAACTTTTCGAAAAGTGGCATGCATACTTGAAATAATATGTAGTAGGTTATGACAACAGTTAGAACTGATCTTAATTCCTGTTTGCAATAATAACAATTTTACTGTTTTGTTTTACTATATATACCTTATTTCTAGTTTCGAAATAATCATTTACGAAATGTTTAGAGTACTAAAAAAACAAATTAGTCTCAAAAGTACATTTGTAATGAAGAGCATGTCCTGTCTCGATTGTTCTACATATAACTAATGCAACTAAAACATAATTAATGAATAAATTAGTTACTTTTAATGCTTAAAAAAGAATGCTATGTTTAAAGACACTAAAGCGAAATTCCGAAAAAAGGGAGATGATATACATGTATTGACAAGTACATGATTGTTCAATTTATTTAAATGTGTTACAACTCTGTTGAACTATTTCTCAACGACATTGCTAAGACTTTGTTGTCGTCATCGCCGTATCATATAATCAAGAGTTCACGATTTCGCTGATTAAACAGCCCATATTATTATCACATATGCATTTTGGGACAACATGCTTTCTTTTGTAACAACCTAAAGTTATCTGGTTATGTGTGTGCACTCTTCAATGTAATTGCACTTTTCTTTGCGAACATTTCTATACAAACAAGAAAAAGCATGAGAAACGTCAATGATGTATAAATTAAATGTCACAAATAAGTGCCTCATACAATACAAGCGATTTAATTGAAGTAATGAAAATTTTGAAAAGTTTCAATAGCGAATACAGGGCCGTGGCTAGCGTTTCGCACTTACGCGCATGCGTAACATTGATTCAGGAAAATGAAAGTGAGAAAACTAAAAGGTAAAGGTGAAGGTGGTGTTTCAGGGTTAAGAGGCATGATTACATAATTTATTGTGTTCATTGATTGTAATATACATGTAAATAAACATCTTCGAAATATTAAGGTATTAAGTTCAACTTCAAAACTATAATGACTATATAGAGTGAATTCATTGATTACCGCTATTAATTTTATGTCGTACAGAGAGTAAATTCATAAAGAACTATGCGAAGTACAATACAGTCTTACAGAACCACCTAGATCACGGTAATCCTCGCTCGAAATACACTTCGCGCGACACCTAGACCAGTATATAAATAACACATGGGTTTGTGGGTAAAAAAGTAAAAATATCATCACGAGGTGACAGTATTTTTACGAGGATGATATTTTTACTGTTACACACAAACCCATGAGTTATTTATTTTATTCCCCCGAACAAATACTGTGATGATTTGAATTTGTAAACTTAATCTAACTGTAACAAAAAATAAACCAAGAGTAGCAATAACTAAACTGTCCGTTTTAAGGCCTACTTGAGAAGCTGTTTTTCTTTATTCTTTAAGCAAGTGATGAAATCTACCAGCCATGAACACACACACACAATAAGCTGTGTTTTATTTAGAAAACAAAACACTAACCCATTTATCAGGTTATGATCTGTAAAATCTGATCCTTATGTATTCAGAATATTCTTCGCATGGTTTTTAACAAAGTGCATTTACAAAATAACGATGATATCCTACAGCTGTATGTCCACTAACTCTATCGGTTAGAATTATTAAATAATCCTTTGTTGCATGCTTTAATCGTCTGCATGTTCCAGTTTGACAGATAATTATTCACATTACAATTACTTCCGTTCAAAACGGATGCTTACTTTTTGACTAATCAAGACTCTAGGGTGCAAAGGACTTAATCTTTTGAGAGTCATAGTTACTTGGTGATACCCCTATCGTCGAAAATATGAATGAATCGAGAGAAAAATGGCGGCCATTTTATTTCATTTTATTTAGAAAATAGACCACGTGACCAGATTTTATACTGTTAAAAATACTGTTACCTATATAACTAGTCACTTGGTACACTTGCCTCAACAGTACGAATAACTCCCATAGGCCTATGGGATTAACATTGCGGTAATAAAACGAGTTATTTTCTACATGTGGCGGGATTATTAGCACAGAAATTGTGGAGGTCTGCAACAGCGCTCCAATCTTTGACTTTATCGCATACGAGGCCACGGACGCCGCGACCACGGATCTAATGGACACGGTTCATTATATGTCTGTTTAAACATGTTCATTTGAATATCTCTTCAAGTCATTTGTACATGTATATCTCTTCACGTTTCATCACCTTTATAGACCTTAAGTAAATATGCGTTGGACATGGTCAACGCCATTATCTTCATATCCATACAAAATAACATATCATAAATAAAGTACTAGTAAATGACGTAGCTTGTTTTCCATGCACGGTAACATTCCTAACCACGTTTTCTACATCGAGTGCTACTGCACATGAAATGGCTGAAAGAAATGATCCGTTGGTGTGGGATCGTTTACTAGTATATGAGAAGGCAGTCAGCATGGCATATTCGGTTGGTGTCCAGCCGTCTACGTGGGGGTAAAAGCAGGATCGCCCTGATGCACCCGCTCAAATTGCATCAGAGTACTGGCGAATCAACATGTATCTGCCATTTGTGGATCATCTTATTTCCGAGATAGACCATATACTTCTTCAGAATAATGAGAGATACGTTATTCAGGTTTTCTTGCCAGACAAAGTAGTCAACATGGACCGTCAACAGATAGCTGACATTTATACTGTCGTACAAGAGGATTTTGTGGATGATCAAGAAACTTTTATACTCGGATGTGGACGATGGTAGACAAGGTGCAAATTTTCACTGTTGCAGGCTCTGTCCACAATAGAATTTGTGTTGCATGATATACAGAGCGTTATCCAAATGTAAACAGGCGCCTGTACTTGCTTCTAGCAATGTCAGTCTCTACCGCGAGCGATTGACATTCATTCGCTCAGCAGCCTGAGGATAAAGACTTTATTGCGCTCAATGATGATCACTTGTCACGCCTCTCTGACTTTTGCACACCCACAGAGACAGAAAGAAGCAGGCTGATGTTGTTGTAGATGCTTTTGCACGACGCAAAAATCGCCGTTTCTCTCTTTAATTTGCGTCTGTTTATGCAATGTATAGCATAGCCTTATATAATGTTGATTAAAGACTTTAAAATATTGTTTTACGATCTAGCAATTATATTTATCATTGTCAATATTAATATCAAATCATATTATTGCATAAATTGTTATTAATGATAAAATTACATTCCTACAGACTTAAATTTCCTATTTTATGAAATTCAAATTGACATGAAAATGCATACTTTAAGCATCTCTAAATGGCGAACATCGAGAAGTTTTCGGGGGACCTTCAAGGAGGCTTAAAGCGGGCCTCTTAACCCCCCGCGTAGCCTAGCTACGCCCCTGAAATAAATTTTAGTTCACAATACATAAAAATATACAACATCATTACAATCGCTTGTGTGAATACGAATTTGTTTAAGGAAACAAAAACGTCTTTTGAATCAGGAAAGTGGTTCAAAAGTTAGAGAGCTGACAAAACATGTCTTAAGCTTAAACGTTTGCACTAGATGTACACATTGAATAGCTTGAATAGCGACGGACAGGAATATAAATATGAAAATTATGGTTAAACGCGAAATTGTACGATGATGAAAATGTAAAGGAATTGTGAACCACTGTGACATGCTGATTATAACTTGAGACAAAGAATACCATATTGATAAAAAATTATCTATGATAAAAGCCTTAACAATGAAAATGGAAAGTGATTTAATTACAATCTCACTTTTTGGCTGATCGTAACTAATCGGGCTACGGCGACTTATATGGCTTCTTGTAAACATTTGTGTAAGATGCAAGATTAACATCATATGGAAAGAGACATAGTTAGTTCGGAACATATAATAACAACACGTTATTATTGATGCCTTTATAAGACTTGTTTCTATCAGTTATCGGAGGGAAAAAAAACAAAAACAAAACAGCCACATATACATGTAGTCCCTAACATGTGTTTATTCTTCAGCTTCTTTTTTTCTTTTTTTTTTTCATTGTGTAAAGTGACAGAATAACGAGGCATGTTTGAATTGTATTTAATTGTACTTATTTTGTCCAAGAAAATATCATTAAGCTCACCATAGGCTTTCTTTATTACCGTTTCTTGAACTCGATTTATAGGATTTAATATTATATGGCAGCACACGTTGGCTCCTCTTCATCGCACAGAAATTTGTGAAAATAAACTTGTTTTGACGTTTTAAGCACGCTTTGTTTGATGTTTTCCTTTGAAATGTATATTCAAATGACGTCATGATGATGTAATATTTTACGTGACTGTGAAAAAATATTTTTTAAGGAATACGAAATGATTTTATTACACGGAATACATGATACGTAACATGATAATAAATCATTTGATCTGGTTTAAATACTGTTTTCCAACACATATAGCCACAACCTCACCAGTTCTCCAATTTCTTGATTACTAACCTCAAAATTAATATCATATAAAAGCACGGGGAAATCTTGTGACTTTGTATAGTAATATAAAAGAGAATTTCCTCGGTGAGTTCATTATTTTGATATATTTAAATGACAAATGTTTCCTTAATCCAAACTAGACCTAGCCCATTATATGCATGGTAACTTTCTTCAACGTGAGAACATTGTTTGAATTGTGCGAAAATTTCACATTCAGTTTTAGTAAGTCACACGAGACGTTATGATTTGGTACCAAAATGAATAAAAAATGAGCTTTCTTTACTAAAAACACAAAATCAAATGTGATATTGACATCTTTTCTCGTAGAAGTGCAGCCACACGAAAACAAAAAAGTTTCACGCTCAGTTTGTAATTACTCATATACGAGCGTATACATTAAAAGAAATAAAAGTGTATATGTAAAGAGAAAAAAAAATCTTGTTCCAATTTATGTTCTAATATTTTACTTTTGTTTTCTGAAGAACCAATATTTAATCAGTAGTTTTCAAAATATATATATACTTTATTGTGTGTTTTTCTTTGTCTATAAAACTTTCAAAATCCTGGAGATTGCTAGTCCTATGTTTTTATTTGTTATTTCAATGATTTTCAAATCAAACAATGATTTTCGTGACATCTGAATGATAAATTTCACTACCGACTTTTCCCTGTAACCATCCACTCTTATTTTTATAACGATGTAAATCTTATATTCACTTATCATGCAGCATGCACGATAATTTCGAAAAACAAGGGTTTTGATATCGACCTGGGCTGTATTGAGTTTTTTCAAACATACGTATAATGTGTGTAATTCATTAGCAAATATCAGTGACCCGCATGTAGGTATGATGTAATAGATAATTTGAAATTCATAATTCAACGTTATTGACACTTGTAGATACGATTTTTTAATGATAAATAAAGACAAATTTATTGTTTATGTCTTTGATACGTAGATATGTAAGTTAATGTAACAATACATTATGTGATGCTAATATAAAGTTTTACTTTCAATTACAACTAATGATCGATTTTGGTAAGATAGTAAATAATAAATAATAAGTAGATAGATATTGTGTACAGAAGTAAATTATTCTGTTTTCTTTTTACATTCACCTTTAATTGTATGGCAACAAAATTTGTCCGAAGGATATATACTGGTTCATATATATTCCTATAAAAATAACAGAAATTGGAAATTCTTTCCGAATTAATTAGTTTCAATTCAAACTGCTATTTTCAATTAAAGAAATAACACAATAAAATAAAAGCTATAGTTTGAAATGACAATATTATTGTCTTACAAGGCATATTTATATACGATATGAAAGACAAATTATAAGAAACCAGCTTTATTGACAAGATATCAGAAACAGCTTCAGTATTCCAGACAATAACTAATGACTTAATCGTTGTATCACTGACACGAGTTCGATACCTTTTCTATAGTGCAAATAACAATGATACTTTATATGTGCTCTTACGTGTCAGACAGAATTTAACAGACTAGAATTATGTTAATTTCGATATCTTTCATGAAATATTCTTTAGAGACTTACAGACTTTTAAATGTGTTTTTTCTTTTCTATTTCTGGTATATATGTGACAAATGAAATCAATAAACTTTCCACAAAATTCATTGAAGAGTTCATTGAATATACAAAGTAAAATAATTTACGTTATCTAAACTAATCTCCGCCGAATGAAACCCTATACAAAGCTGAGAAACATAGACAATGAACATACAATCAAACAATAGAAGTGCTTCTTCTACTTAAATGGGTATTGTGTTGAAATTCGTGACAATGATGATATTATATCAGAAGTGGGATCAAGTTACTCGTATCATACAGAAAGGCTATTACCCCACAATGATGAATAAGATATTGCTCATAATATAGAATTTTCATATTGACACATCAAAGCAACTTACAGGTTTGCTTCCATAATATAACATTTACTATCGATCTGAGAGCTGGTTAGGAAATAAATATCCCACCTTGAAATTCAATGATATTACGATTATGACACATTAATGGCCGAATCTGATTTCAATAATATCACGATTTTCACACATTTCGAACTTTCGATCTAACGTGCTCTAGATTCCATCCTAGCACAAATGACGATTTTCGTGTTCTTAAGTTTTAAAATTCCTATTTAGTATCTAAATACTTGGACAGTACTCGCCTTTAATGGAGTTTAAACATTTAAATGATTTGAAGATGTTTCAATCTCCGGTCTCAGATCCGAGACGTTAGTTGTCTTTGTTTTGGTTTTAGTTAAATAACAGTATTTATTTGCCCAAACTTTTTTTTATGAATTTTCAATATCGATCATATATCTTGTTCTAATTAAACGCAAGCACAATATTCACATATTGTTATTTTAATATATATCTCCAAGTTGGGTTTACCTTCATTGCTTTGCTTGATTAGACATAATCGACTGTCTTAAAGTTGAATATCGTGCTCGCAGCCAATTCTAAATTTAAAGTCAGCTGGAAAATGAATTTTGATATATTTTATCTCCGGTGTCAGGGTTAATTTCTTAAATCCAGATAATGAAGTACTCGACCTCTCGAGAAAATAAGAAAGAAACACAGACACTGGCACTGAGTGTGATATATTTTGTTTGATTTTTGTCTTAGGAGCCCGACAGGTTTGAGAAATTTTTTCAAGCATGGAGTATGCTCAGATATGGTGTACAGGGACAGGTTAGTACAGATAAAATCATATTTAAATATTTCTCATCAATATAATCGTGAATACAACCAAAATGGCAAGCGATCATAATTATAATACATATATTCAAGTTAGTTTTGTAAGTTAATTGTTGCCTTTTTTTAAAAATTAACTTTGAACTAAAATCAAAGTGTAAACTCTGCTTCAAGCTGGAAAATATACAGAGCGTTTATTATGTGAGATTATGTATGTGCTTTTGACAAAATTATTTAAAGATATACTATGCTCATTTTTTGAAATATATTTTTAGCACAGAATTTCTTATTGGAAATTTCTATAATTTGAATAAAAGAATGAATAAACTATTTATTCCTATTACAGGTCGAGTGAAGTTGGTCTTACTTTTAAAAACTGCCAGTTCCTTTAATGACACTATATATTCATATTGTGACCACCAAAGTTTGTAGACCTTTAAACATCACATATCTACATGCACTTTGTGTAGAGTCAAAACATGTTTTTTTTATAGTTACAAAGAGATTGTGTAGCAATTTTTAATATTTTCTAAAATCAAATTTGAGCATAGTATATATTTACTTTTACCGGCATTTCTTCTTATTGCAACACATAGCAAAAAAGGTTTTAACATGACATGATTAGTCAAGTCATGTTTTTCTTGAGTACTAACAAAACTTCATAGCCTCAACAATTTCAAAATATTTTACATACAAATCAAGGTCACACACAAAATCTGATTTGTCTGTTGAATTTACATGTGGTCAAATGATGAAATATCAAAAATGTGATTATCATAGCACCGAGTGTAATGGAAACGCAACATACTTAAAGTGGTAATACATCAGTCATTTAGAGACAATTCCATCGTCGCTGTATTTTCAATGTTTACATTTTCGATTACCACTGAGATAAAATACGGACTTTGATCATGGAGCAAGAAAATATTTTATTAACGGTTTCCTCTTGTATATATTTTCACGTCTCTTTAAATGTCTCTGGTTACATGGTTATGAAGCGTTTGATACCGGTAATTGTTGAAACATTTCAAATCCACAATAGTGTCGTATTCATTGTATGAGACACTTAAGTTAATACTTTTGCACTCACGTTCTTGGAAATTGCTCCGTGTTTTTTCTCAAAATTTATTTCTCTTTCAATGTCAATATTAATATGGAAGAACGAGTTATTAAAGTTACAAAATTCATAAATGTAAATGGTAAAATCGAGATTACAAAACAAACTTTATTTTGAATATTATGTATATGTATGCTAAGATATTATCAATAGTGAGCAAGGATTTGTTAATACAATCGTTTATCATGCTGACTTGTTTCTTTTGTAAACAAATCTGTTGCTTGGCCATTGAAGAAGAAAATAACTACATATAATAGGCAGACAAACCGTTAACATGGACTCCGGAAGCAATGTAAGGTAATTAATGGTCGTCTAATCACGTAAATTATATGGGTGGCATTCAATGTCTCGACTGTATGCAAAGAACTAATCAAAATTCATGTATGATGTGATATCTATGGTACTTAATGAACGCTTACTGCTTTCCGTTTTTATTTCCACTTACTACTTTTAAGTGTTTTGTTTAATGCTTACAATAACTGTTTTATTTTTGGTTGGGTTTTACGTCGCACCAACACAGTATAGGTCATATACCGACATACCAGCTTTACTGAATACTTCCGGTGCCCCTCTGTGCATTATTTCAGGCACAAACGGACATCTGAGTAGAACCACCGACGTTCGATAAGCTAGCTAGTTTAAATCATTAAGATAATCAGTAATCATTTGTGAATAAGCATACAATTGTAGACTGTCGTTTACGGAAATTTGAAAACAGTTTCAATTTCTCTCTCGGGCATTTATGAAAGTTATGATATACCATTGAACTACTTCCCCTGAAAATCTTATAATTATCTTTTCATAAGCAGAAGGTGCATGTACAGAAATAGATTTCCTTATTTTCCTCCTGTTTAAAACATATTTGCTCACACAAGAACTGTTACAATGTTTTCTTGTCCTACAACCTTTTTTAGAAACCTATGCACGAGTTTTTCATCAAAAACATGAAGCTTTGAACTGTGACCCATCATTTTGGATAACATAAAACATTAACCTCGTTGATACACAAGGACATGTTCAGGATGGCAGAGGAATCAACCATTTCTCACCTTTAGTTTGTCGTCTGTCCCCGTACAACCATGCCAAAACAATGATTTTTATAACCAAATTGCTTGGATTATGTCCAACACGCATGCGGGTTATTAAGCGGGTATTACACCGTCTGACTGTCCCCCACACTGCTAACGATTGCCAATGATACATATATATATATGTGCTTCTGAACGCTTCGGAAAACGTCAATCTGCAAAAAGATCTCTGAAAATCTGTAAGCATACAAGTTTGAATGGCTAATATGATATCACACAATCAGTTCATTGAATTTGTCTTTATAAGCTAAAACAAAAATACCCCAAAATTTAGGAAAACATTGAATTTTATTGATTCCAAATCTTTGACGTAAAACACAGCACAAGTTGTTTGACTAATGGTAATTGATGGATATGAAACGAGCAAGTGCTTGCTAAAATGCTACATGTGTCACGAATCACAGTCACGCATGTAATTGGGCGATTTAAAAGCCACTCAAAATTTACATTTATTCATGATAATTAAACATAAACACGCATGCCATTCACGTATAATTGTGTAACGTTTGTTGACAGAAAATAATTTATCTTAAGATCAGCTAGTTTTGCTGGAATTGAAAGAAGAAGTTTAAATTAAATATTCAAACACTATCGGAAATTTTCCTATATAGACAAAGAAGGCCGAAAGCATGCATTATTCTACAACAATGCACTCGCCGTTCTTATTATCTCCCTCTGTATTTTCACATTGAGGGCGCCATTTTGTTTAAAAAGTCTGATAAATAAAAACAATTTTTGTCGAATTTTGTTGTGAAAACAAAAACAATTTTTGTCGAATTTTGTTGTGAAAACTATCTAGAATAAAAGACAATGGTCTAACTAAGAAAATTAATCCGAACACCAATATCTTTAATTCAGTCGTTAACGCTGTACAGACGTTTAAAGTGTTGTTTACGTGACGTCACAATGTAGCGCCAAACAGCCGTGCAAAACAATCAAATCAAGTACGCTATTTTAATGTCGCAAACGAGTTAAGTTTTACATTTATTCATTTTTAATAATTTGTATTTCGCTTGAAAAATTATAGAGTGAAATAAAATAAACCAACAAAAAATTATCAACGTTTTCAAAATTCGTTATTCTCAAAATGTTTTTACACACGGTAGATTTAACGACAGTTGTTTTCAACCCACTGGAACAGCCTTTAAAGAACGTTTCTATAGGAAACTCTGAGGCGAAAACAAATTTAATCACCAAACATAAAGTCCAACTTTATGATAATAATTATATTTTTTCTTGACGTGTTAGAATGGAAATAGATATTAATTCTTCAAATGCTTTGTAATTAATCACTCAGGCCTATCGGCCTTCGTGATTATATTACTACGCATTTAAACTCAAACCGTGCATTATTCTTCAACAATGCACTCAGAATTGATATCTATTTCCTAAATAAAAAAAGATAACCAATTTTATTCTTTTCTGTTATACGTGTAGATTAGTATAGAGTCAATGTTGTATTCATGATAACATCATAGTATTTTTTCTTGTTAGAGAAAACAGATAAATGCTTGTAAATCACGCGCTCAATATCAACACTGCCGGTGGATATGTCAAACGTGAATAATTTGTGCATTTTATTCCTATTTATTACATTTTATCATGGTGAAAGGTTTAAGTAAATAACTGGCTGAAGTTTTATCATCATGTTAATGTCTATGAGACTAGATTTAAACAAATATATTCTCAGCGTAACCACGTGGTATCTAGTTCACAAACTCACACGTCAACAATGTAGCGAGTGTTACATCTAATTAGCAATATGGTTTGTACTTTAGAATATAATTCAACACCTCCACGGGATTGTCAGAAAGTAAATGAATATATTGTTATTCCCCGAAAGATCATGCGTCTCATTAAAAAAAAGATTTACCTTATTTATACTCGTACACTTTAATCATATTATAAACTAAGTACAGTCTTTTTGAATTCTATGATAATTTTTCATGTTTGACGTTTGTCTAGAATCGACTCTGTTTTATGACAATGTGAGTAAGATCAATTAATATTTTGGTATTATATGTTTACAAATGAATAACGACGTGTGTTTTATATTTTCGAAATGCTATAATATCGTTTTAGGAATCAGATATAATGCGTCGTGTTGTTTGATTTGTTGATAAGTTCTTGAAGTTAGTTATGCTGACGAAAATAGGTTCGTGGTCTGGTTTACTCCTCTTTAAACTATAATATTTCTATATAAAATCTGATAAGAAATGGAATATCAAACACAAAATTTATACCGGTTTCGATTTATAAAACAATACGACATTGTTTTTAAAAGAACACAATGTTTCTCGGCAACACATGGTGTAATTTAATATCATACATGCCTGTATTGTTAAATACCAAATAATATTAAAAGTATATTCTTTGGTCAAATTTGCAGACTCCCAGAGAAATATATTGCAAAACAGTTCTTTGTACACAGACTTATAAACTATTTGAACGGGGATAAACAAGTGATCGGATATATTCCTGATATGTATAAGCTATTAAGTAAATTTAATTTGCTCCATGTACTAGATGTGTATTCTGTATGTGGTACATTCCCAGAGAAACAAGCTTGGAAAAACGCTGTTAAACGGAAAGTTCATGAGTGGTATGTCAATGAAAGAAACGAAACTTTGCAAGGGCTCATGTCAGATCAGCATATAAGCACTGTGTTTCAGGGAGAAATATGTGCCTGTTCTGGTCTTTATGTAAAGGGGAATCGCTCAATGAAAGATGCATGTTACAATGCTGTTTATATTCTAGGAAGATTATACTCCTATACTGATATAGAGTGTTGTAACAAATGTAATGAATTGACTAATAAACTTACTCTCCATAAGATATTTATTGTGCTGTGAACCATACAACTAGATGTGATATGTGTTATATATTTTGAATTGTATCGGAAATAAATGCCTATCTAGACTATATTCTACAAGATGAGAGAAACCAACTGTGCGATATTTTGTCGGGTTTTAGAGATTATAACTCTGCGTTTGATTATAATGCCCGGCTATGTTCATGTCTTACATATTTGTTTAGGCTTTGTAAGTGACTACATATATTTCAAGTAAAGCTTTAAGGGAAATACATCGTGATATTACATTACAATAGACTGTGTTAAAACAAAAATAAAACTGTAATTTCATGTCTCATCCGCTGTTCAGATCTTGTGTTTCGTTTCGATAAGCATTGAACTCTGCGGATTCCACAGTATATGTTAGAATTTATTTAAGACAATGTTGTAATATATGACAATATAAGAAACATGCTTATATGATGTATTAGAAAATATGACAGCAAATATAACTCCTGTTATATAAGATTAATTTTCCTTAATTTTTGATCCTGTACTTCTTTTTCGACATGTGCAGTCTTAAGGAAATTGCCTCTCTTTACTTGTTATTAATGCTATGTTTCATAATACTCGTATGTTTTGTGTTTTATTATTTCATGTAAATATTTGTATTTTTTGTATGTATATATGTTATGCTCTTCAAATATTGGAGGAAATAAAAGAATATATATATACATGGTGTAATTTAATATCATACATGCCTGTATTGTTAAATACCAAATAATATTAAATGTTTCTTACAAATATGCTGTTGTTTCTTACAAATATGCATGAATCAAATTTTATTGTGCGCATGAAAGGCATAACTTTTTAGTATATAGTGATTTGCCATTTATTTTCTCTTCTTCAGAGGTTTGTACAAGAAGAAAAGTATAGCAAATAAATTATTGTTCAAATACTAGTTATGCCAGTCTGTAAAATGGAGTGAGTGAGTATATGTGAGAATTGGTTGAAGACAAAATTCAGTGCAATTGATACCCAAACGCTACTATTATCTTTCCGTGATACTGAATACGTAAGCGTTTTCAGATTATACAAAACAAAGCGTTGGTGTTTCGTAATGTCACATGAGATACAACTGTTTCGCAACAAATCCTCTAATTGAACTCTCAATATAACACATTGAACCAAAATTTAAATGATTTTAATAACGCTTTAAAAAGAAAACAAAAACATCTCCCAGATTATGTTTAAATGATTTTGTACTGAGGTCTATCCCCATTTAATATGGTCAAAAAGAAAACAATACTTGCTCTATTTTGTATTTATATGTCACTTGTTTTTGTCAATGAAGGCTTATGACAAGGTTGATTTACTATAGAAACGTTCATCTCATCATATACAAAAGGATTATTTTAATACTTTCTACTATTGTTCTTTTGCTGATATCTCTGTGATAAAAGAAAGGATTGTTCACAAAATCCTATAAAAGTATTAACAGCAATATGAAGTGTGTTATGCAAATATACGAGAGAAAAGATTGCTCAAACAGAATCAATATTCTTAAATTGATATTTGTTTGGGAACAAATGAAATGCATGTTTTATTACAAAAAAGATATCTGCAAGACAATAAAGATACTTAACTCGTATGTTAAACTACAACATAAATTGATATCATTTGACAATGACTTTCCATTAAAAACTTGAAACAATGTGTATTTTGATATTGTATTGGTATTCTTTATTAATTTCGAAATTGTTAAAAATCGCTATATTCAATACTACAATTTTCTCTCAAATTCTAAATTTCCCGAAGATAATGCAGTTATGTTTGAGAAATGGACTGCTATTTACAATGTATAAAGACACGAGAAGAATCTTTTTGCCTTGGATAGTTTACAGGTTATCATGTTTGTCTTAAAATCATACAGGCGTTATTTAAAGGAACAAAATGATATATGTCTGCTTTATTAGCTATATATTGTTATCAAGCGTTTAGATTAAGATTTGATTCATTGAATGCCAGGTAATGTATAAGACCAACCCTGTTGTAATTCTAAAATTGTTTGTATATATTCCATGCTCACCAATTTAATTTATTTATTGAAATGCGTAACCATTTTTCATATCTATGCATGAATGTATGTACGCTGTATATGCTTAATTCAAGATATAATATATGTTCTTCTGTTATTAAACATTACAATAAACATCTTTCCTCAAATATGCCTAGTCTCCCATGATGTATAGTTAGTCTATAAGATAAGAGTCCATTGTGATTGCATATGTCATGTATGTATGTTTACAGTAATTTAAATATATCAAAGTAGTTAGAACTCAAGACTACCTGCCAATTTATTACATTAACTTATGTACGCATTTTCAACCTTGTGATTTAAATATCTCTAAAGTTTTTAATATATGATAAAAACATTAGAATAGAAATAATAACAATTGTGTACAAAGTTTTACTGTAATGATAATTTAAAGAATGCTTGCAAAATAAAAAAAGAACAAATTTTTGCTTGATATTGCTTTGATATCACATACTTAATTTAGCTCTAAATTGTCATCTTTTATTTTTTTAATAATACTTCTCAATACTGATGCGTACATAAAAATGTAGAAAGCTCGAGGAGCGAATAAGTGCCTTATTGTATTGACAAACGATTCGGGTTTTTTTTTATTTCAGGTTTTTTTATATTTATACAGTAGAACTAAATATGGAAACCAAAAGTAAAATTCACTAACATTTTTACATAGATAATACGATAACTGACTTTTGTATGCACGTATATAGCAGGATATCTCCGTTAATTAGAATATAGTGTGCAGCGAAATAACCAACTGAAAATTTTATAAAACAAAATATAAAAAAACAAAAACATTTACAGAATATAAATTGTATTTATTTCTTGTCCGAGAAAATATTAAGTTCGACATTTGACATTTCGATTATTGGGCCCGTATTTCGATTAAGTCCAACACATTGTAATTTAAATATATTTATATATTTATGAGTTGGCTCGAAAATCTAAGCTTTAAGAACAGATATATTTGATAGTCTCATATATGAATATCATGCTCGCTGTCAATTCTAAATTCAAATCAAGCTGGAAAATTAATTTCGATTTATGATCTCCGTTGTCAGAGCTAACTTAATGAAGTATTCGGCTTCTCGGGAAAGAAATACAAAGAAACCCTTTTGTAACTTTATGTGATATTTTGACGGAACTCGTGCACTAAAGCAGGCAGACTTGAGATATTTTTCATTTAGCATGATACTATTTCCGTCTCAAATATGGTGTATTAGGCCATGCATGTACAGAACTAATATAATATTGAAATAATGCTTACTACGATAATCGTAAAAGCAATCACAATTTTAAGTTGATGCAATTATTCAAGTTGGTATTGTAAGTTAAATTGTCTTTCGTGAAGTCAACTTTAATAATCAAATAATATACTGTACTTCCATTTCGCTAGGTTTTGTGGATAACTACACATCGCCTATTTTATATTTAAAATGTTTTTCATTTTACATCTGTTGTCATCGAAGAAAACTGCTCTGCTACTTATGGACAATATCATATTATACAGTCCGTGCTTTTGACAAAATCCAAGACGAAACATCAGCACTTTCAAAACTTCATAACCTTGATCAGTCAAAATTGTTCTTTCTAAAATAACCTGCATACAACAAGATTTAATAATAATAAACTATTTAAAATAAACCTAATTTAACTGCAAAATTTACCAGTTGTTAAATAGTAAAATTTCATCAAACATATTATACAGAGTACATTGGTAACCAGCTCGTTATAAGTAACTTTGAGTGGTAATACAACAAACCATCCCAAACACCAAATTCAATCGTCGCTGTATTTTCAATAATGTTTACATTTTCGATTACCACTGAGGCAAAATATGGACTTTGATCATAAAGCAAGGACAGTATTTTATCATTGTGTTCCTCTTGTATATATTCCCACGTCTCTATAAATGTTTCTAGTCACATGATTTCGAAAGCGTCTAATATGTGTTGAAACATTTCAAATCCACACAATGGTGTCATATTTATTGTATGAACCACTGTAGTCAATACTTTTCCATTCACATTCTTGGCAATTGCTCCATTTTTTTTCCTCATAATTCATTTCTTTTTCAATGTCAATATTAATATGGAAGAACGAGTTATTAAATAAATTAAAGTAAACAATACAATTGCTATTTTAAATAATTGCTTTTTGTTTGACGTAATATAATTAATAGTGAGCAAGTTGTAGCAGAGCAGAGATTAGTTTATAGTATTTATTCATGTCTATTGTTTGGCCATTGAAGGAGAAACAAAAAACACGTTACCATGGATTGCGATGAAGAAATCTGTAAAAACATTTCCGTTGCAAATGATATGTGGAAGAAATTTATAATAGAAAGGCGCTACAAAAAGGTCATCAAATCACCTGACATATTCCAGTGGTAGTATTCAATGCCTCGGTTATATACAAAGTACAAAACAAAGGACATATCTTAACCGTTTATTGTCTACCGTTTTAAATTTGTGTATTTTCAACTACACCCAGTCTTAACTGTCCAATAATAACTTTTCTATATACAGTTTAAGGTAAACATTCTACAAGCTATCAATTGTTTTATTTAATTAAAGTACTGACATCAGTTCTATTACAATAACGTTTTCGTTGACGAACGGGTACCTTATTTAAAATTAATTTGATTCTAAGGACATGTTAGGGATGGGAAAGGAATAAACCATTTATCTTTTTACTCTCCATCTGGCCACATACTAACATGCCAATGCGATGATTTTGTTCACGGGATTAACATAGCTAGGATTATGTCCAACATGCGGGGCATAAAGCGGGTATTTCACCCACATTACTGGGCCATTACTGGGGATTTGATTCACCAAGTAAAAATCCATTACTCAGATTACTAGCAATTAGATGAGTGATGCATTTTACATACACTTTTACACACCTAAACTTCAGACATCGGTAATCTAGAGGAAAGATCCCTAAATATCTCAGATTCCAATGCAACACCAAGGGATCTTCGAAAAGTAAATAATATGTATAAATTCATTATTCTAAGGATCATATGTCGAATTAAAATCATCATTTCTCTTATGACACTTTTTCCGGTGCATTTGAATTAAATTAGACGATAGATTTATATTTTTGGCGAAGTGTCGTTTGTGTATAGTCAAGTTTATGACAATATGAGTTAGATCAATGAATATAAATATTTCATATATTTTCAAACAAATAATGCATGTTCTATATTTTCGGAATGATTATGTAGGATTAGGATTAAAAAGGCAATGAGCAATGATGTTTGAATTACTGTTTATGATTTCTTGAAGCTGGTAATGTCGTGCAAAAACAAACCAGAATGCTGATATTTTGCCACCAGTCTTGTATCATTTGCTTTAAACTTATATTGACGCAGATGTTCTGTGGCATTTACATTGGTATTAAGATGCAAAATCTGATCGGGAATGGAATATCAAAACTGGTGCGTGATTATATTTAAATAACAAATATGTAAACTGTTTCCTACCATTTTGAGTGTATCATGCCCATAAAATGTCAAACCTTTTAGAAGATGGTGATTTGTCATTTACTCTACTTCAGAGGTATGTACAAGAAAATTGTTTTCTGTATAACAAATGAAGTTCATAATATAAGTGATATGTATGTCTGTAAAAGTAGTGAGTAGATATGAGGTTGAGTTTATGAACTTAAATATCACAATGTGATAAATATAAACATTTCGTGATGCATGACATATCAGCATTGAAAGCTTAAACAAATCAATAGCATAGAAAAAAAAGTTTGTACCTCCCTTTTTATGTCATGTGAGATACAACCGTTTCGCGACATTTCCACAAAGTAAATAAAAGTTGATATGATTATTCATTTTATCGACCATAATAACGAACGTTAAAGTGCCACAGGATATTATTTACACTAGAAATAGTACTACAGTTTTATTGAACTACCCTTTTAAGGTTAATTATTCGAATGTTTCTTTCTTTTTTTAATGAATTAAAAGACACAGATCATAATATATTATCACGTGTTTTTTTATAATAGTACATACAAAACAAAACAAGAACACAAACATTAAGACAGGGCTCTACCCTAATTTCATTTATATCACTTTTCTACTTATCTTAACGCTTATTAGCTAATTTTCAAAGTACTAGTCATGCAGTTATGAAAGACAAGTACAGACACCTAAAAAATTATATAGATTACAGGTTTTATATATTACCATAGAAACAGTGTTAGTGTTATTGACAATTGTTCTGCGATTAGTTTATATAGAATTTATCTTAGTTCAATTGAGTATAGGAAGCGCTTATTTTATGGGAGAGTCTGTTCCTGGAACCAACCATTACTGAGCATTAAATGTAAAAATGCTCAAGGAAACCACGGTTTTTATCCCTGACGACAGGAATAGAACCTACTGGCCAGCAAGTGTTAGATTGCTAATCCGATATGTCAACATATTTCTCATCAGTCTCGTCGGAGAGTCATTTCTATAGGATTAATCTTGAGGAAAATAAGAAACTTCTTAAGAATAAAATAACTTAGTTTTAATACCCGATCAGGTTTATAAATTTCCCTTTCTGCAATTTGGTTAAGGTTTTTCATTTTTATATCTAGGCCCGTGTTCTCAAAGAAATGATGAAGATTAGGATAAAAAAAATGTACTGATTTTATTAATTTTGCATTGAAACTAACATTAACATTTAAGGCTAAAATGGCATTTGTTTGTTACTTTGGATTCGAATCCATAGCGGTAAAGGGCAAGCGACATAAAATGTTAAAGTACACCAACAGTATGTAAAGAATGCTGCTATGGAAATAAACAAACATATTATAGGACAAGTTTAGCCTACCAATAATTACTCTTCTATGAATAAATATAATTATAACCAGGAGTCTAAGTAGAGGAGTCGGAAGCAGATTTATCATTGATAAAAGCTAAGTAGATTCTTAGAAATCGTAGACATAAATGTTGCTCATGTCGTTTAAGAGATACTCAGGCAAATTAATGATAAAAATATTAAAATTATTTTATGTACTCAAAATCAAGCTAACAAGTCCCAACATGAATTTCTCTATAATTTCTATATACTTCGGGTTCGAAGCGTGAATGCATCTTTATATGTTGAACGAAATTTAGTCGCCGACAGAATCACCGAGAGGTTTTAAACAAGCCACGTGACTTTAACAAACCGTGGAAGTTACAATAACATATATTATGGATATTGTATGATTGAAACCAGTGTAAGTCATTCATTAACATGTACTCTAACGTTTACAGAGTTCACCGTGACAACTAGTGTGGAATCTTAACGCTCTAACCTGCCCCTCGTGGGTCAAGTTATGAAACCACCAATTTATTCTTTATCAGGAGACAAGTTTTGTTCCTGAGACAGTCTACTGTTTAAATTTTGAGGACATTTACAGAACAATGAATGAAAAATTCAAAGTTAAGAAATGAAATTTTTTGCCTGCATCCCCTATATTTATTTTCTATGATTGAAAAAAAAAATTAGCTTAAATTCAAAATCATCATTGCTTTTTGCTTGGTAGATTGCTTTAATGTCATATACATATCTAAGTTGAATAAATATGTTATTTCTGTATTATATTTCTATTTGTTAAACAAAAATCAGTATAATGTAAAAATGTAATCATTGTGATCAATGTAAAATGTAACATAATTGATAAGTGATGATTGGCAAGTGATTGTTACTTTGGTGGCCCTGAATTAAACTTACTGTAATATATAAAACATGCCAAGTCTTGTTTAAATATCGTCTGTCAATACCTTTGTTCTCTGTCTACAATGTTTTCATAAAATATAATATGAAATATAATATTATAGATTTTTTATGTCCAACAATTGTATCTATTTCCCATTCAGTTTCTTTAACTCTTAGTTATTTTTTTTTAATTTATACCGAAAATAAAGAAAAACAGAATCCCTAAACAACGACAGAAACAGCAAAATTGAAAATGTTTTAGGCTTGGTTTGACTGAGACTGTTAATGGATGGTACTGGAATGTGAAAGCTTCCGCCAAAGCCCCCTTGCACCGGCTTTTGTACCAGAATTCAACAATTATACATGGAAATAGTGAAATTTTGAATTAAGAAAAATCCGAAGATGTGTTCATACAGCAATTATCACGTAACTTTCAATATGACACTTCTTTTCTTTACATTTTATGAATTGCGGCGTTTTACCCCCGAGTAAAAGAAAGCATGGGCCCTAAACAAGAAAACAATAAGCATATGAGATGCTCTTTACGAATTGAATTATTGAAAATAAACGTGTTCTGACGTTTTACAACACTTTGTATGATGTGTTCCTTAGTAAATGTAAAGCATAAAATAACGACACGGCGATGCGATTTTACACGTATCTATTACAATGAAACACCCAATGGTTATATCACATTAAGAACAAGCAACGTCATGTGATAAAAAAACATATTAAATAACTAGCCATTACCCTGCTTCTTCTCCAATTCTCTGCTATTTACGTAAGTATTTGTAATATTTTGCATGATATCTTCTTCAATTAATACTGAGTGTGATATGAAAACTGCTTTTAATCTGATATTAAAATAATCTACATCTACATGACACTTGATCTCTCCCGAGCAATCAAGATTGACTTTAACTATAATTTTACAGACTTATTCGCAACATGAATAGATATGGTATTTATTTTTATAATAGAAAAAAATATAAATGTGATATTCCTTTAAGAGTATGATATTTATTCTTTTCTACCAAGGTGTTGTGCAATTTTCAGATAGCTGTTTGCATCTTTAAAGGATGGTTCCTTTTCTCTTCTTATTATTCAAGCATTTATTATTCAAGCAATCACTCTTTAACGACTGCTTGAATCAATCACAATTAATCACGTTGTATTCAATTTATCGGACTCCGTGTTCTTATAAATATCAGGATAATTCTTGTTGTCAGGTCCATAATCTGTCTGAAAGAGCGGCTGAGCCCTCATTAGATACCAATGAATATGGTTGTCATAAATTGAATAGAATACGTGTCAGCAATAAAAAGGACTCAATCCAATATAAGTCTTGTTAGCCTACTGTATAATTAAGTAAAGTCTCAAATATCTGAGCATGTACATTAATTTTGTAACTTTGATAATGTATACAGATCACTATCCTGATAAGTAATTATGGTTAAAAACTACAGACTATTCACGTTTTGTTATAATATTTTTTTGTTATTTCAATGGTTTTGCAATCAAACGTTTGTGTTCGATATTTTTTTAACTAATATGCAATCGTTGGAATCTTCCCGAACCTGCAACATGCCCTTTCCCGGAAAAGTAACATGATGTTGTGTTTGTTCATTTGTGTTAGCACTTTATTAAATGAAAACTAAGACAAGGTATGTAGTTATGTGATATGTCACCTAATAACTTAAATAATGCTAAAATAATGCAAATCGAACGTTTATAAAAGACAATATATTATGTTTGGTTGACATATAAAATTCTTGAATAGTTGCTAGCTGTGTTACATAAACCTACATAAGCAATCACATTGCACATCCGAGAGCGTTTAATCAGAGTTTAAACTACTCCCAGTAACTACAATAGTATTTATATACGATTTTAATCTAAAGAAAAACGTAACAACGCCTCTTGTTACTTATAGTGCTGCAAATCAGCCCATTTTACTAGCCTATTTAGAGGGGTAAGTGGTCTATGTCAGCCAACAGCAAGTTTCATATACCAAAATGTTCGTCTGGATCTGTAGTTTCTGGAATGGATATTCATTTGGCCCAACCCCGATGCGAAGCTAAGATATCCAAGATGGCGTCAAAGATGGCCGCCAAATCACTAAATATTCTAGTATATTTACGTTGGCTTATTTCCTTTTTCAGTTTTGTAAATCAATTGAAATTTTGCATAAAATTTCTTATTTTCAACTTACTCATGCTATAAAGTTTGACTTTATTGATTTTTTTTCACGTTTTCATCGCCTAATTTTAACGAAAGAAGAAAAAATATGTTGCAAACTGGGTGTCCTTTTCTGAATATGTGTAACTTATTAGTTTTATTCTTGTTTAAACTGAATAAAATTCATGATTTCGTTCAATACAGCTTTAAAACTATAACTACACATATTTAGAATAAGTTAAAATAAGCGAGCTATGCAATAAATGTGTTTTATTGATCTAAATTCATATACAAAGTGGGTGGGGTATTACGAACGGGGAGTCAACTTTAAATTAGATACTTTTTTGTTTTACATTATAATAGTGACATTAAAAAGATTAACAATTTTATTTAATTGGTTAGTGATAAGACATCTTACCTTTCATAGAAAATGCCCTGCATGTATGTCTAAATGTTGAAATATCTCTTTCATTTGTTTTATGCACAGAATAAGGAACTAATTTACTGACCTGCAATTCGGCATTCGCGTTGACCTTGTGCTAGCCTTTTGCTAAGGATTTGTTTGCAAGTTTGTTTCTCCTTAGCCATAAACATTCATCGTTAGTCTTCAAATGTGATTTTGATTATACTTGTAGGTCACTGTTTAAGACCCATAAGCTAAGCATTTATTAGGAAATAATAATATCTATTTATTAACTTACAGAATTTCTCGGACAAGATTTATCTCCACAACCATTGAGGTAATGCACTTGAAACTAAACACATCTTTGAGATCATTATTGTAGGTTACTTCCCTCTAGCATGTTTTTATTTCAAAGAGTTATACTACTTTATGAATAAGAGAATTTCTTTATTATGCAGGCTGTTGATTTTGAATATTCGAGCGTGCTGTCTGAGCATAACATATGATAATCTACAATTGGACCACATTTGGAGTTTTGTCATTATTGATGATGGATATAATATCTAAATTAAAATATTATTATATAAATATATATATATTGAGTGAATTTAAAATATATATTATGAGGGCAGTTTCTTTTTAGCTCAACTATTCGACGATTAAGGACAACTATCCTAGTCGCCCGAGCGTCGGCGTTAAAGTTTGCATACCATCTCAAAGTCCATTGACAAATGGCTTTGAACTTTGCACACTTGTTTACCATCATGCCCTCCACTTGAACACTGGATGAGGTCTATCAAGCATTTTGACAGAAATATGCCCCCTTTTTCAACTTTGAATTTACATGAACGCCTCAGATATTTTCAAAATTCCATCGACATATCGCTTTGAGACCTTGCACACTTGTTCACCATCATAATCTCAACCTGCGTACAGAGGAGGTCACTGTATCAAGCTTTTTTTACAATATTATGTCCCATTTTTTTACTATCAAGCACTGAGAATAGTCGAGCACGCTGTCCTACTGGCAGCTCCTATGTATGATTTTGAGCATTTTGTTTCAAGTTTGTTGTTAACTTTATGGGAGGAATTAAGAGAGCTTTCAATTGGACGAAAATAGCTAATCTTTTCCCTGGCGGGTACTTGATAGTAATACTATGTGCTAGGGGGCATGCACTTTCCAGTACCGTCCATGCACAGGCTCAATCAACCGAGTCTGCAACAGCAGGTTAACAGTGTTATATTAATAGGTCCTTCGGGATGGTGGTCTGTGTGTCGGTAGTTTTTAATCCGGATCACGGCAGTAATCACACTGAATTTACCAGAGCACAGTTCAGCCACCGAATCGTTCCTGGGCAGGCTGTCAAGCAGTTTACCAGTACTAGTTGCCCTCACTTTCGCAAGGAACTGAAACTTCTGTACATAGCAGAGCAGTGGTACAGTGCGAATAACCTTTGAAACTATTTCATGATCAATCACAACGAAAGTGACCTGCCCCGTCCCGGAATCGAACACGGGTTTCCCGATTCACAGTCCAACGCTCTACCTATTGAGCTAACCTGACGACTTGGTCCTTCGGGATCAACGATTGCAAAACTTTTATAGTTGAGAAATGGATACTACTTAGACGGGAGATATGGTCTCTCATGAACAGACCCCATCAAACTGAGTTTGAATTATCAACTTTGCCATGTTTAATTGCTCTCAAAGGATCGTCACTTTTCCTGATTTTTACAATCATAATGCCAATGACATGTTAGCTTACTTTATATTTACTTTTATATTGTTACAAGAGGGATTTTATGTTAAGTCTCTCTACTATTTCACAACCGGTAGCTATACGTTGCATTAAATAGCACTTACCGCTAACTAGATGATATCCTTAACATGACTAATCAAATTTGATCAAGTGAAATCTTAAATATTCCAAGTGAACGTAAAATGAAGAAAAAAACTCTTAATATTTTCAAATTTAAACATTTCTATCATTAACAATAACATAATAACTAAAATCTATGATAATCGCTTTTTTAAATAACGTTTTTTACTGTTCACATGTACTTCATGCAACATTATATTGGGTATATATTTCTAAGTTAATTAGATTTGTCTGTGCCTGCTGTCGTGTGGATGATTCTAATGAACGCAATTTATTTCTTCTTTAACAAGGCTATCGCTATCATAAATTACGTAAATATTTTACAAAGTCCTGTCGTCGTAATTCAGATATATATTTAAAATTTAATTGTACACTAAAAACTCTTTTACGTCTAGGTATAAGCAGGCCTGATTTATGTGGAGATGACAGCTTATCTGTGGCATGCAGGCTTCATAACCTCTGATCCCCTTTAAAAATTCCATTTTATTAAGTTCCGCTCATTGTTTTCTTGTTTAGGGCACACACATTCTTGCTCTTGAAGACCATATGCCGCTTTTTATGGAATGACACTAACGTGTCACATTGAAGGTTCCATGATAACCACATTATAAGCGCGTCTGCGGTTGTTTCTAAATCCAAAAGTTCACCATAACCATGATTAAATGTTGAATTCTGCTTAATTCGGGCGTAGGGGGCGTGAACTATAGTTTGCACTTGACAGTGCCGTTCATGAACAGGCTCAATCAAACCGAGTCTGCAACATTTTCATTTTTGAAACTTTTTATTTAATTTTTAAATTAAATTTTAATTAACGTCATTTTTGATGTTTTGTGCGTTCTTAATTGTTTTAATTTCGTCTTCCGTCTTCTGTCTTGTTGCTCTGCCTTCCTTTTACTTTGGTTATGGTAATTAGGCTGTACCTTAATTGCACATATTTACACGATCATGTATGTATTTCATTTATTTCGTCTAATGTAACCATAACAATTGTTAGAATTTTACTTGGCGGGGTTTTATTTTATTTACACTGTGTCGTCATATAGGAACATACCGGTAGTGGTAATTGCAAGTTACCATCCACACCCCCTAGCTCCGGCTTAGGCAGAATTCTCAATTTTACATAAACTGGTACACTTTAAGGAAGTGGACACACATATTCATACGAAAGTGATCATGGTATCTTCATTGTAAAATGTTCGTGCAATTTCACGACATACAACATATTGTCCACAAGAAATAGAGAACAATGGGCGAAACTAAATAAAATTGATTTATAAAACGGGATCAAAGGTCAAAAGCAGGTAACATATCCAAAGGGTTATCATACAATATTTATCCAAAGGGTTATTATACACTATTTAAAAAGAAATACTAGTACTACACAACTCGAAAAAGCTCGAATAGAAGGAATTTAAATAACACAAACACAATTATAATGCCAAGCTGGATGATTTTCATATAAACATTATGTTTTATCCGATTACTATATACATGTTTCAAGAAACCGAATGATCTACGTAGATAAAATATCAAACTTTATAAATGACTGTTTTGTCAGTTTAAGAAACTTTAAAAAATAAATTACATTTCATTTGACATAAAAAGGTGTGTAACATATAAATAAATGAACAGAGGTTGTTTTCAAATCCTTAGGTGAACTTACAACAAAATCATGCTTATTAAATTGGTAACACATTTTTGAACATATTTTTAGATCTGACAGGATACCTGTAAAAGTACGACACTTTGAAATTACCTTATGTTTATGAACTTACGTAAATATTGTCATTCCATATAATCAGTATAATCGAGGCGTCAGAGTTTCTCTAGATTTTTATTCATAGTGGGTGGGGTACGATTTGAACAATAATTCATTAAATAACCGGAAGCAAATGATCATATTCCTGGTTTATTATGTTAATCAGTTACATGAACTGCACTAAAGAAGCTATAATTTGACAGAAACACAAAATTTGGGGAAATAATTGATAGTACAAATAAGTACCAGTTACAACCTTACAATGAAAAACTATTTTATTGTACCGCCTCTCATTTTATATGTCTTACTGCATAATTATAAAGAAAGATTTCTTAAGATATGATATGAATACATTATAGCATTACTCTCATGAATACATTACAATAGTGGAATAACAAAATAAGTAATAGATATTTCTCTGTTTAAGTTAAGACAAGAGTATCATAGCAAAACCCATATATTTAGCATTATTTTACTTATTTACGTATAAAAAAGCAAAAAGCAATCTGTTTTCTCCAATAAAATTAAATCTCTTCGTATGAAACGCTTTAAATGATATCTTCCGTGCAAAAATTTAACTTGAAATACAAAAGCGCAAACAAATATGAGCAAATATTAATATTCTAGAATATTTAGGGATTTGGCGGCCATCTTTGAGGCCATCTTGGATTTTTAAGCTACGCATCGGACTTGAACCAAATGAATATTCATTCCGGAAACTACAGACCCAGACGAACAATTTGGTATATAAAACTTGCTGTTGGCTGACATAGACCACTTCGGTGTCATTTTACCCTATGAATTTGCAGCACTATTACGCCTTATGGTGCAAAACAATCATTATATTTTAGTCTTAATTTTTCTGTTGAAGGATAAACATGTATACATTTTTATATGTATTTCTTTTGGAATATCGACAACTGGAAATTCTTGTCGAGTTAAGTTATTCTTAAATCAAAACTGCATCGCCAATTAACAAAATAACACATAAAAAAGTGTTACAAAGTTTGACATCGTGTTTGTCTTATGAGACATATTTATTTACGATTGAAAAGACAAGTTTTGGACTTGATAGATATCAGAAACAGCCTCAGTATCCCCTGACAATGACTAATGACTTCTTCACTCGATAAATGACATAAGTTCAAACCCTCTGATAGAGTGTAAATAACCATTTTACATTAAATTGGCACTTATGTGCCAGTCGACAGATTTGTTGAAGATTTAACATTCTTGAATTATTGATAAGGGTTTTATCTTATCCATCACGGAATTATTCATAAAAGACTTTCGAATGTTTTATTTTTGTTTGACAAATCTTTTTTTCACACAATTCATTTGATGAGTTTGCACTATAGGATAACATTAAAGTGACATTATGCCCATCCGTGGATGTAAATCGACTGAACAGGTAAAATCAAGACAAGTTTACATTTTATCATTATGGTAGTTCTTTTCAATTTTATAATTTACATCTCCTTAAAAGATAAGAATGTTTGACGCTAATGTGTACGATTCGACACCTTAAAAAGAACTTGATCATGACAGTAAAGAAGATATAGATGATGATTTATCAAGACAGGGGTTAATATCATGAAGTTTGTTAATTTCTCTGATTTTCATCCAGATGTTTACTTATAGACAGTTTAAACTCCCTTTTTAGTAACGATAAGTCTTCTGGTTGATTGTTTAACGATTCTTTACCTATAGCATGTACTTTTTTCACTTATATTAGACTTAGTTTTAAAAAACCTCATGAAATCGAAGCAGGAGTTCCTTGTCTTGATAAAAATATTAATGCCTTTATATTCGACTTTCTTGCATTTAAATATCGTGATCAGGGCTAATTCAAAATTAAAGCTGACTTCGATCTATGATCTCCGTTATCAGAGCTAAATTCAAAGAGCTAGATAATAAGGTAAGTGGCCTCTCGGGAATATTGGAAAGAAACAAATATTGGCACTTTGTCTGATGCTTCGAGTGTGTCTTTTTTAAAGATCTAGTAGATCTATTCAGACTTGAGAAATGCTGAATTAAAATATGGTGTGCAAAGACAGGTAAGTACAAATCGAATCATATTTAGATATTGCCACAATAATCGTTAAAATAATGACAATAACAAGCTGATAATATACAACATTTGTTTTAATTGGTATTGTTCATTGACTGTTTTATTTTGTTCGGATTGAACATGAACTCTTCTTTACTCTACGAATAGTAGTAAAACTACAACACACCCAAAACTTCACATCGTCAACCAGTCAAAACCATGCTAATATTTTTTGCATACATTTAAGATACAAGGTCTTATAAAATAACTCAAAAAAGCCGATGTTTGAGTCTGCGGAATTAATATGTGGTCAAATGATACATGTACAATCTCACAAAATTGATAATCACGCACTTTCGGAGTACCAAGAACCAGCGAATCGTGAGGAAATTCGAATGGGTAATACGCCAGTCATTAAGAAAACCTATCCAAAAATAATCCCATATATTTTCAATAATTTTCACATTTTCGATTACCATTGAAGCAATATATGGACTTTGATCATTTAGCTTTTCTTCAATCTATTATTGTTTATAAGCAGAATTATATAGAATCTTGTAGTTGTGCTTTATCTGTAAAACATCCAATATATTTGCTATTACCTTCAGCTCCAGCGACATCCGTGAGATAATAACTAATAAGAGAACGTTTTAACAAAAGAATAACGATCAACATATATTCATAGAGCAATTTTGAATCATGTTTCATCATTTCTTCCAATATTTGAATGCTCTTGAAAATATGTTTCTTGAGTATAATATGACAATGCCTGTACGACAATGTGATGGTTTATGCTATGGTAGCTGCTTTATGTGCTTTTACTATTAAGCCACAAAATTCGAAAATACGAAAAACTGAAAGGAATGAGATCTGTCGTGTTTTCACATTGTCGTGGCAAAATACCGTCATTACGCCATGTCGTAAATCAGCCATTGTATCCACCAGGAACTAAAAATTAATCACATAGTTGAATGTAGTTATATTTCAGTTTGCTATAAGTGTTTGTTAGTAATGAAAAAAATGAAACAAATTTTTAAAAGGCAAAACAAAATTGTAAAAGGTGAAACAATTATATATTGTATTAATAACGATTAATCTTTTCTTGCGTCTTTATAAAAATCAACGTCTGCAGAAATTTCTTTGGTAACTGACATCAATGTAATGATTTGTCTGTAAAAATTTTTATCAAACCATTAAATATATTTAAACTAGTACTTAAGTTATCGTATGAGAAACTCTTGTCGATATATTTGCACTCACATTCCATGTTATTGCTTTTTTGTCATATATTTCTTTCAACGAGTGCCAACATCAATAAAGAAGAACGAGATAAAAAAATTATAATTATAGTAATTAGTACAAAAGACCTAGCAGAAAAATTTTAATTTTGAATAATTGCTTGCTTCTTTTATGCGATGAAGCTAAAATAGTGATCAAATAGGGTAGTGTTTTCGTTAGATTTTAATCAATTGTCTGGTCATTTAACAGGGCCACTGACTAGGAAGACAAATGGGTTACGTGGACTGCGAAACATTTAAGGTTCACACTTCGTACCGCTGAGAATTTATTAGGAAGAAGTGTAAAGTAATATTGGGTTACAGATGATCGTCAAACCACATGACATGTTTCTAATGATGTCATTCAAAGTCTCGATTGTATTCAAAATACTAAACAAAAGTCATGTCTATATGAAAGGTGGTCAATGTAGTATTTTCTTTCATTCATAACTTTGGAAATATTACATTTCAAATGGGTTAAAGTATGAACCTCACTAGTTCATACTTTAAATATTGAGAGAAAATTAAGTAGTTTGTTCATTAGGTTAAGGTTAAGCTAAGATTCAAAATAACGAATAGGGTAAGAGATAAAAAGAGAAAAAAAACAACAACATAGAAGTTGTTTCACAATAGGATAATTAAAATTGTTTTTGTTTCTTAGATATTGCTTAGACTTTGAAACATTTTTGTCTCTTTGTATTGACACTTTGGCTTCAAAGATGTTGCTAGTATATTTTCGATCCTTGAAAATCGTTCAGCACGACATTATTGTTGTGTTTACATGTTTATGGTATTTTAGTTTATTCCGTTTAATCTTTTAAACGTGGGTGGTTCCAGTATTCCTACTTGAATACTGTATAATCCCCCTTAGGATAATTATGGTGCCTGTTTTTTAAATTTGTTTGTTTATGTCTTATCTTGATATGAAGGCTTTATGAAGGCTTTAGTGAGATACATGATCCGATATCACATATATCTATAGAGCACAGTATGGCTCTGACTGACTGTTAATTACAATGTAAAAACACTTTTTACTTAACAAATGCAAGTAGCATTATGGCAAATACAAATAATGTCAAATATAATTTATCAAATTTCTTGATATTCTTATACAAATTGATAAAATAAGCACTAGAATGCCTAACAAATGCATTAAAATGCCCACTGATAAATTGTTGATGTCCTTTTGAATGCACTAGTGTCCTTCTAAAACATTTGTAACAAATAAAATCAATTACTACCTTAAATGTCATACGACTTGGAATACTTGATTTAAAACACAAGTGTTCCCGTGTGAAAGCAATAGTAATATCTCTAATTATCTGTTGTATGAATTTAATATGATAGTCACACTGACAGTCTGTCTCACAAGCATTGCTTTCCATTTTGTCTGTTTGACATCACAAATTGGCAATCTTCAGTGAGCCCATAACGCAGCCAGTCATGCCGATTTCTTAAATGGTAGTTTGGATGATCAAACACTCCTGGAAAAACAAAACTAGAGCGAAGCATATGTTTCAATTTTATACATGTAAATACATGTATGAGTTTGGAAAACAGGGAAGGGATGGGTGGGTGTTAAAACATTTTTGTAAGAGCACTAAAAATGTGACCTGCTTCGCTGAAATCCAATACAGAGAGAATGTCTAATGTCTCCACGTGCTTTCCTGATGACGTAGTAAATAATTGCGTAGACACCGCGTGGTCAGAACCTACATGCCCAAAAGAGTTGCCTCCCATAAGACTCCGGATAAAGTCATATATTTAAAGACTTGCTTGAAATATCTGTACATATCTATAGAGCAGATGATATAGTATTCTAGAACAAAATACTACAAATGTTTATTTATCAGATAAAGGTTTATTCTAAATCACTTAGAGCTTTACAAGCAGCATTTATAACAATATCCAAATTATATATTTCGTTTTTATCAATATTTGTAAATACTAATGAAAAAATATACATGGAAGTTGTTGGCAAGTGTGAGATACATGATCCTATGCATAATTATTATCCACTTTAAGTTTTCTCATAATTTTGTTCGTCTCCATGCTTTTTTGTTGATAAAGGCTTTATAAAAGATTTAACGATACCGTAGCTGTAAAAAAAATAGTGATGGTCTAATGATTTACCTATAATAAAAGTGAAGCATTTGAAGCTGTTGACGATCATTATTTTGTAGTCTGACTGATTAAATCTAACGACCCACTGTCTGTCCATGCAGGAATTGTTCGCTGTGATTTTTTTGTAAAAGAGCATAAATTCGTTTGCACTTTCTTCAAGAAATGTTAAGTTAAGTTTGTTTTTTAAGAAAGGCATCATATTAATAAATGTCTTCATTTGCTCCTAAAGAAATGACTAAGTGGCGGCGCTATCGCCTTGTAAGTTCTACTTCATGCCCTAAAGTAATCGCAGTAATTAAATGAATTGGACATTTAGTGTTATGAGAAGAAAATAGACGCCTACTCTATTTCTATACGGCAACATCTTGTCTAATAGCTAACTGTCAAAACAATTAATTATTGTAGTTTTAATATATAATTTACAACACGTTACAATGTTCAGTCAAACCGGGCGGGTAAATTATTGGTTTTGCCATATAGGTAATTCTTCAATGAAGGTGTTTTTTTCTATTTTCAAAATGTAACGAACAACCGAACTCGCGGGAGATCGACACTTCATTATGAAAGTTTGGCATTAATGATCTAGTGAATAGTATCACCAATTAAGTGAACTTTTAATTTTTTTTTATCTTTTAATTCACTCCTTAATTGTCGTAAACAAAAGATGAGGTTTGGTGTGGAACCTTTCCTTTTTATTTTACTATGGGACCAAACGCCGCTTTTCATATTTAATGTGACATTAAGCCCATCCAAAAGTTTATAGCGAGTGAACATGTGGACGTCAACATAAGTTTCTATTTTAACAAAATTCCTTTTAATTTTATGACTTACTTCGCATAATATAAATAACTCACGAGACCCAAGTCAATTTCTGAAAATATTCATCGGAATTTAACCTGTAATGTTCAGTTCATAAAAAGAGCGGGCAGTCGTTTTGTATATTTTAGACCATAAACATTTTTCAATAGAAACTATTGGTCAATCACCATTTTAACAGTTAATCATTTGAAATATTTATTCAATTCATTTCAACTTGATAATAAAAAATATAAGCATGATGTTGATTTCTCCTTAATGGCATTTGAACTGATAGATTTTTCACAAGCTTCTCGTTTTGTATTCGAAGAATCATCGAATTCTTCTTGCATTAACTTTGGTTACTGTGATTTTTAATTTTCTTTTTATAATTCACAGTGCGTATTTATTTCGCCCACATAACATGCAGAGGCGGTAGACGTGGCAAAACATCTCGATATTGTTTAGCTTAGTTGCAGTAACTGAAAAATGGACACATTCCATAGAAAGGGTATCGTTTCCGAAGATTGCGTAAAGAGGATACCGATATGGATACACACTTTGTAATTTCACTGTGACAATCATTTCTAGAAATGGTCATAGTTACAGAAGTTAATTGGGTCACATTAGGGCGTGTCATTTTTTGTGACCAACAGCATGATTTATAAAACTTTTCTCAAGTTCTCCTATGGAATGCAACATGCCAAATATCTAAACTTTTTGCATTGAAATATCTGGGTAAGTGGATTTTAACGATATTTTTCTATTCAAGTATGTGCCAAGGGGCCGACCATTTTAGATCTCAGTTTGATTGAGCCTGTTCATAAACGGTACTTGAAATGTAAGTCACTTCAACGCCCCAAAGCATTGACTTAAGCAGAATTCAACATTTAACGTGAAATGGTAAAACTTCGAATTTAAAACATCAGCTGATGTGTTCATAGGGCATATTTACTATTACATTCTATGTTAAGTAAGTGACCTATATGTTTTAGACCCAGAAACATAATTTTTAATACCTGTAGTAGAGGTCTACCGTAGAGGTCTACCAGGGAGATTGCTGCACGCCAATTATTTCTCTGAACGCTCAAAACGGAATTATGAAAATGTTGCAGGCTAGCTTTACAGAAGTGATCCTAACGAAACACCAAATGAAGATAAAAGGTCAGTGTCGGGGAATCTCAAACGAAAAATTTAATTGAAAAATATGCGACATTTTCAAGTAAAAACGTTTTTGATAACAACACTGATTTCTATAGTAAATAGATTATGAAACAGAAGAATTTTCCAACATAAACAAAACATGTTATTGGCTCTTTAAATATTGATGGCAATGAACATGTAAATAAATATTTTGATATATTCTGTAATCATAGATATGATTAAACAATTTTAGGTCATATGTTCACTTAATTTTAAACTTCGTTAGGCCTGGAGCCTTAGCATAAGAATGTTTAGCTTCTGTTTGGTAATACAGGCGTGTATGCCCATCTTAAGCCGTACGCCTTAGGTATCTTATTTGATAAATATACTGGTTCATTAGAATATTTGAAAGCAACACTTGGTCAAATGGTCAATCATTTTACATACTAAAATCTCACCGATACACGCAATTTGCAATAGTAAAAATGTTATCTTTAATTGAATCAATTCATTAAACCAAAGCCAATTATATATGCTATTGACAACCATCTAGTTTAATTTTTTTTGTTCGAGTTTGGTTCATTTATTTCTTCAGTTAGGGTGACAATTTCTAAAAAGATCTTCCAGATCGTTTCCTTTTTGTGTCATCAATCTTTTGACGTTTAGAATGATTAGAAAGCAAACGATGACAATTATAATTTGTTTCACTAACAAACAACAAAGACTTTTTTAGCGTTTAAAAGACTATGATTATAGAAAGCGTTTAAATGCCTATGATTATTGAAAGCGTTAATGTGAAACTTTAGATCCTTATTCCAAATGAATAAACCAGCTGTCGTTATTATGCCCTACAAAACAGAGTTCGTTTTTCAATATTTGTAGTTGTTTTTATTTTGTTTTGTTTTGTGGGGTTGGGGATGGGGAGTTATATAGGAATCACTTTGTCCCGTTCCGCTCTCTCAAGAATTTCAGGTATTGAGTTGAAACTTGAAACACCAATGCAATTTCGCAAATTCAAGAATCTATGCCAAGATTTCTAACTCTCACAGTTACTTTGACAGAATTATTCACCCTTTTTAACATGAAAAATAGCCAAGAATGTATCAAAGTAGCTAAAGCTTTGTTATAAATAAATTAAGTTTCTTCATACTTGGACACAACAAACCTTTAGAATAGATCTTCAAGTTTATAGACTTATATTGAGTTTGAGTCATAAATGACCAAGACTTTAAATTATTTTTATTGATTTATCTATTTTATTTTATTTCTATTTATTTATTTATTTATTTATTTGTTGGCTGTAACTGGTTGTTATACCTTCTCAGGAAACAGTAGATATGTTAAGTTGAAACTTGAAATATCAATGCAATATCACATTACAATTGTATGAGTTTGATAATGCTGGTAGTTTAATACAAATACATGTATGTAACTGCCGTTTTACCTCTAGATAAATAACTCTGTTTCCAACTGATATTAATTTGACATAATTAAGCAGCTTTTTCACTTAGGCAACATTCTTTAAATTAACATTTTACCAGGGACAATATGTAAATTTAGCTGCAGTGAATATTAAGGGAAATGTGAAGGATCAGTAAAGTTACTTAGTGAATGATAAAAAATGTTGATATTTATGAATAGTCTCTCTTAATGCTTTCATCTATACTTTTTTGCTATGGAAGTTATTCCAGTTTCCGCCAGGTATATATGTCTGTAGCGATAGTTCTAGTATTAAAATGAAATCTCTGCCTGCCTTAAACTTTCGGAAAAGATTCGACCAGAGTTTCAAAATTGCCTATTTTGACTACTTCGACTATTATCGACCATTTAGTATATATTTTTGATCGGCCTTTATGTCGTAAGTACCAAATTATGTTCGGCCATTCGAAGTTTTTACCCCGATGGCCGATGTCAATCTTAACCACTTTAGACATTCCAAAAAAACCCAAAGTTTTTAAACTTCTAAAAAACGACACCAAGAGCATAGATCTTTCTATGTAACAACAGTTGTGGTCCTTTGTAAAAGTTATATAATGAGGCCCCGCCCTTGGGACCGTTATTTTCCACAACATTATAAAGGAAAACTTTTTTTTACTTTTTGAAAACTACAATGCACATATCTAAGATGTTTTGTATGTCGCATTGTCCAGTATATTTCAACAAATGTCACTTAAATTGTATTCATTGTGTCAAAAAATGGCTCGTCCAATATAATGTTCTACTTCAAGACTTCAGTGCCCAGATAATAAATAAAGCAATATAGCATCACCTTGTGGTCCTTTACAACAGTTGTATTAATCATGTCACCAGGGTCAAAATTGTCACCGGCCGGATTTTTATTCAAAGAAGTGGTCGTCGCGGCATGGCGAATAATGTGCCACTATGTCGTTAAACCCACAATTAAAGTACAATGCCAAGTACTTAAATATTTGAAATGTAGCATAAGAGGACCTTTACAAATATTTTATAAATCATGGTAAAAAATGTCAAATCAAATGTGATTTTATCACTTACTTTTGCTTTCAAATTGATGAAATTGTGTAAGATTGGATCTCAAATATGCGATCCAGGGCGACCTAAGCCCTCTTTTATAAAGTTTGTAAAGAACCACATTGTGATACCACATGCCAAATATCTAAGATTTAAGCAATGAAGTTTCAGACAAAAAGGCCTACGTGTATATGAACTAATTGACACCAGGGGCATTTTTTTAAAAAAAATGTTAACGTCATGAGGCCACAAGGTGATACTGCTATTTAACCATATATCTAAACACTGAGCATTTAAATGTGGAGAATTTTTCATTTTAAAGTAGAGAAAAAACAGAATCCCTAAAGAAATTCCAACACGGCAAAATTGAAAATGTTGCAGGCTCGGTTTAAAGCCTTTTTAGCTGATATGTCTTTATGAATTGGTGGTGGTTTTTGTAGTTTACTAACCAGATTACACGGACGTTAGCAACTTTGAATTCAACAGAGCACAATTTAACAGCCGCATTGCTCCTGAGCTGGCTGCTTAGCCTGCCAAGTACTAGATGCTATCAGTACTAGATGCCTCCACTTTTGTAAGGAACTTTTATTACTTCTGTTCTTGCCAGAGCGGAGGCACAATGTAATGAAAGTACAAACGATTTTATGATCAATCATAATGAAAGTGACCGTGACCGTCGGAAATCGAGCCCAGTTCCTCCTTCTTTTTCATCAGACTAGAACCATTTATATACTATTGCTTGAAGACGGTCATCCAATGATCATTCTTGTGAAGTTTGGTCAAAATAAATATTGTGGTTGCAGAGATGATGTTGTTTATAGTACATGTATATTCAAATATAAAATACACGTATTTGGACTGCTATCATATGATACTCGCTGCATATTTTAGAAAATAGTTCTTGACATGATAGTTCAGAAATAACAAAATATCACAAATGTATGTCTCATCATATAAATGTATGCTCTTAGATTGTGGTCATAGGTGTACCTTACAATCGTCTGTAATGTCTCAAGAACGGTCATCCCAAAATATCCACAAATCTTATCTAAATATCTGGTCTCCCAAGTGTTCGTGGTCTGAATTAACTTGGTACTTGTAAAATTACGGCTTATTCAGAAGATAGATATGTCGATTATAAGGTCATTTCTGAAACAAAAATAACATCGAAGAATACAAGTACAAAGTTAAAAGTTCTATCAATATTTGAACGAATAAAGAATTATGAGGTATGTTAAATATTGGTCAAGATGTATATTAAATGCTAGGAATTAGTCTGTGATATTCTTTTAGGAATACTGCGTCCACTTATCACTTTTTGAATAGCTTGTCTAAATCTTGTCGACGAACTTGGTCGTCTTGCACGAATATCACGGGGTGTCCGTAATTTTCTGTAGTCTCGTACAATATCATTGAACATATCAATAATCTTATCAACTTGTGTCCAGTCAGCAGCCGACACTTCATACGATCTACATCCAATCTCGTCTGCTAACTCCATCGCGTCTGATTCCGGTACATGACGATCATGGAGTAGATCAGATTTGTTCCCAACTAACAGACCACATGTTGTGTTTCTTCTCACGCTTTCTATTTTTCTTTTAAAGTTGATTATTTGTTCGAAGCTATCTTTGTCATTGATGGAATAAACGTAAATATAACAATCTCCCCAGAAAGCGTAATAATCCTTCCAGACACATCCCGTGTCCATCAGCTACAACAAACAAGGCAAATTGTTACAGTATGCCAAAGGTCTTACCAAATTTCTGCATTTCTTATACTTTACATTTTCAAGGCAGCATATATTCATCGCATCAATTTATTAAGAAAATGTGGATTTGAATGACAAAATAATTTGCCTAAAACATCATGGTGGTAAATAAATGGCCGTCATACTTACCATGCTGAATTTGTTTGAACAATGGATTTGTCCAATTTTGAAATTCATCCGTTGTTTAAGGTATTTCAATACACAAAAAACAATTATTGGGCTACAGTATACAGATTACACAGACAGCACTGATGTACATTTTGGCCAATCGAGACGAAATTTTACCTCTTATTTATTTGACGAAACGTTTGTGTTTCACCCCTTTATATATAAAAACACTTTCATGTGCATTGGAAAAAAAAAAATTTTCTTTTCTTTATTTTACAATGGATATATTACATATCAATTGTGATTTAAAATAAAGCTTGGTTGAACAGCTCTGGACTAGCACGGTTGTGGCAACTTTGTGAACACATTATTTTTAGCCCCGACTTTGTGCGGAAGATTCACCTTATTATAACGCTGAATAGAAGAAATGATTGTGTGTACCTGACCTGCTGTGTCTAATATCTCCAGCCGTATGTCTTCATCATCTACAGAGGTTTGAACCTTATGTATACTTTCTGTAATACAATATTATACTTGATATTACAAAATAACATTCATAATACTTAAACATGATATAATACGAGTGTTATAATCAAGAACGAAATTCACATGACAGATGAATAGCATTATAATTATATTCATAACATAACAAATATTTTTTTCTTGTAAAAAAAAAAAAAAAAAAAAAAAAAAAAAAAAACCGACAACATTGAACAGGTGGTTTTCCATTATTATTAGAAAAAAATGTTATACTTGAGTTTACCATGTAAAAGATGCAAAGTTTTTTTCTGCTTGAAACTCAATTAAAGTGTTTTGAATCAGATTTTTCTTGAACTTTTAAAAGTAATACTGTCTTTACTGCTTTAATACCGTAATTTTATCATGGATCTAAGTGACAATTTCGGCCGTTTCAAAAATCGAAAAAAAATATTTATACAGAAAGCATTAAAATCAATCGAATAAATTCACTTTCTATCCTGATTACTGCCTAAACAACCAACATTTATTCTCGCTATGTTTATCTAGTTATAAACATGGACATCATACGTTGTCAGATGAGATTGTTCTTTTAATTGCTAAACAGCGTAAGTAAATCAGTTAATGAAATTCATCACTTTATTTTGTATACCAGTACATACTTTGCATCACATGCACGACACTACGTAATTGTATATGGTTGTGATCTGGAAAAAGCTTTACTCTCAAAATAACTTACCAAGTGTTGGACAATACTCCCCAATAAACCTTCGGGTGATATATCGTACTGTCAATGCTGAAAGCACAAAAATGATCACATTATAAATTATACATTGTTTTTAACCTAGAATCTTGAGACAATTCTTTCAGAGATATATTTCTTTTATCACGAGCAAAGGTTTTATAGACAAGTAATTGCTTATTTGTGTATAATTAAAGTTCACACAATATGGATCATGTCGTATAGAGTAGTTTCCCCTGGCTTGTAACTGAAAAAGAAGTTTAGTAAAACGGCGTCATTCTATTTTTGATATGATACTTGTCGGTAATGGGTCACATAATGGAGCGTGTTAAATTGTCGTAGGTATTGGCTATGATTCCAACTGGCAATGTGTATATGGAATTTCAACAAACAAATTTAACTTCTTTGAATCATATTAAGATATCGGTTGATCAAAGAATTGTGCCATTCATCTCATTTATAAAACGGTAAAATACTAAAATAGCGTATTTATTTTTCCAAGATATTATAAAAATATCACATATAAAGCAGACACAAGTCTTTGTACACTTATAAAAGAAAACAACAATTCTCTGTAAAATAAATTTCAGAGAAAGGCATGGATAAATAATGATTTAAAAGGTAGATTATTTTTGATATTTTTGATACTTTTAAATTATTTTTTTAAAGACTTCGGTCACGACTGCAAACTAATTAAGAAGAAAGGAACAAAGAAAGAAATTTAAGCGCAGATTCCATTTACTATATGAATGTAGAATCAATGTATTAATTAATGAAGTAACTGAAGTAAATAATTCAGAGACACAGGGCTGTTATATAACACTACAGAACCGCATTTCTGTCATTACAGTATAGTATGCATTCATTTGTTTCCCTCAAATACTGAAAATGGCAATCGTAGTGATTTGAATTAATGCTAATTTCACTGAACTGTATTGAACAACCAAAATATCTGTGTGTGTACTTGTAAAATATTTCGCATTAAAAAGAAGTGAAAAAACTTGGTAAATGTTATTAAATATTCGCAACACGTCGAAGTATAAAGCGAATTTACTGATTTATTTGACACAGTGGGGAAACGCCATAATTCTGTAAACAATCGAAAAGTAATTACAAAGGCATTTACGATAACAAAGGTTAGACACACAGTTAGAATACGTCATTTTCATACAGTCTTATCGTGTATCATGACTAGCTCCCCTAGCAAACTGATTATAACGTAATCTTTCTGTATGATTTTGAAATATTTATGTGTGAAATTGTCTATGTACTTCGCATTTTTGAAACTATTGCTGGCACTTGATTTCCATAGCAAAAGAGAAACGCTTTGCTTACCAACAACATTGCTATTATTAGTATTAACAACAAACGGTAAATCTCAGAACTCTCCTAGGATAATTGACAGTTAACCCGAGACAAGCTAGGATAGAAACAAAATCATCCAAACGGCATTATTATGAGTATAATAATACGAAGAATCAACAACTTCCATAATATTAGGCATCTTGCCTTTCTCTTTATAATTTTTTACAACAAAAGAAGATTTATTCAAGTAAACTAAGCAAAAGTTATGTATGTATTAAAATGTCTTTTAAAATAAAAACAATTATAGCTATTTAACTAAATTAAGTTCATTCTAACATTTTTTTTTCTCAAATAAATGCTGTTGAATATGTTTAATTAATGGAGATAACGGTGATTAATTACCCGCCCCAATCCCCCCAATACACTTAAACACGGTACAGAATATTGTAAATAGACATTTATTATAAAAGTTGCAAAAAAAGGTTTGGAAATTCAATTCAATGACAGGCACATAAAATGATTCAAAACAAGACATTTGCATTTATGAACCTTGGCATAAACATGTATATTTAAAAGTTAGTATATCTAAATCACCATTGAATGTTAACTTGATCATCAATATATCCAAATGATATAATTATGCTTGAAGAGCTGTATAACTTCATGTTTTAATTATAAGTTATTTGACAAAATCTTTTGTATCCGGTCATATAGAAAAATATTATGTGAAATATGGCAAAACAAACAATACAATATTAACAATAATATAGTAAAATAATATGATATAAATACAAGACGCAAGAAATAAAATTGAATTTTGCTTATTAATAATGTAAGGACTCAACAATAACTTGTTTACAACATTTGTGGCGCCGTTAAATGTCGCAACGCCGCTAAATGTCGCACTTGCCGCTAAATGTCGCACCATTGCCGCTAAATGTCGCAACCGCCGCTAAATATCGCAAAATCATTTGCCGTTGAATGTCGCAATGTTAACGTTAAATGTCGTACGAATTTCCCTTACCGTTAAATGTCGCAACACTACCGTTAAATGTCGCAAGATTGAACTCAAGTTTTATTGTTGTATCAAATTAATTATATCTGCCTACTCAAGACGAATTTTGTCTGTTTGAAAGCGACTGAATTTATTATATATGGAACTGGGTTTCAATTTTGGCGACGATAATACTCATCTTGTTAACAATGTATATTGTTTTGCGTTGTATTTCAGCTAAACTTATGCAAGTAAATATTGATAATTATACAATTGTATACTTTTTGTATGAAACTGCAAAATTGGCATTGTTCTGTAAATAGTTTTGTATAATCATGTCTGTAAAATTGGCAGAAGAGAAAGCCTAACGGTCTGGCTGCCTGAGGTGGCAGTTTTGATGGCCTTGTTGACTGAGGAGGCAAATTGTCTCGCAGTCGGAAGAGGAAGCCTAAATTGCTGACGACCTTGGCTTA